>NW_024404470.1:0-107714 GCF_905171775.1 Rana temporaria | reverse complement strand
AACCAGCAACCCCCCCCCCCCCCCAGGATAGAAATCCCCAACCAGCAACCCCAACCCAGGATAGAAATCCCGGACAAGCACCCCCCCCCCCCCAGGATAGAAATCCCCGACCAGCAACCCCCCCCCCCCAGGGTAGAAATCCCCGACCAGCAACCCCCCCCCCCCAGGATAGAAATCCCCGTCCAGCAATCGGGGGGGGGGGGGGGGGGAATCTTCCCCCTCATTTCCTGAATCGGGTGTCCCCGGAACAGGAAGCGAGGGAATGGGATGTACGGACGGCAGGGAACTTACCATGGGCACCACCTCCATCCCCTCAGATTTCAGCTTCTCTTTGACCCTTTGCGCGATCTCGCGGAGATACGGCAGAGAGAATTCGGCGAATTGCTGGGGTCCCAGACAGCCGGCGTGAGACTCAAACACCTGCAAAGCCTGAAGACACAAAGACACAACCGATGACTGTAGAAACATTCCAGGTACTCGTCTCCCCGACTACATTACTTAGAGGGCGACATTCCTGCGGTTCTACAGGAACTGAGAAATGGACATTCAGAGGAGCTAAAAAAATAAACCAAAATGTCCACCCATATGGTGGTGTGGAGTTCCCAGGTAAGGGTGTCCCCCCATATGGTGGTGTGGAGTTCCCGGGTAAGGGTGTCCCCCCCCATATGGTGGTGTGGAGTTGATGGGTAAGAGTGTCCACCCATATGGTGGTGTGGAGTTCCCGGGTAAGGGTGTCCCCCCATATGGTGGTGTGGAGTTCCCAGGTAAGGGTGTCCCCCCATATGGTGGTGTAGAGTTGTTGGGTAAGGGTGATCACACATATGGTGATGTGGAGTTCCCGGGGAAGGGTGTCCACCCATATGGTGGTGTGGAGTTCCCAGGTAAGGGTGTCCCCCCATATGGTGGTGTAGAGTTGTTGGGTAAGGGTGATCACACATATGGTGATGTGGAGTTCCCGGGGAAGGGTGTCCACCCATATGGTGGTGTGGAGTTCCCAGGTAAGGGTGTCCCTCCATATGGTGGTGTGGAGTTCACGGGTAAGGGTGATCACACATACTGGTGGTGTGGAGTTCCCGGGTAAGGGTGTCCCCCCATATGGTGGTGTGGAGTTCCCGGGTAAGGGTGTCCCCCCCCATATGGTGGTGTGGAGTTGATGGGTAAGAGTGTCCACCCATATGGTGGTGTGGAGTTCCCGGGTAAGGGTGTCCCCCCATATGGTGGTGTGGAGTTCCCAGGTAAGGGTGTCCCCCCATATGGTGGTGTAGAGTTGTTGGGTAAGGGTGATCACACATATGGTGATGTGGAGTTCCCGGGGAAGGGTGTCCACCCATATGGTGGTGTGGAGTTCCCAGGTAAGGGTGTCCCCCCATATGGTGGTGTAGAGTTGTTGGGTAAGGGTGATCACACATATGGTGATGTGGAGTTCCCGGGGAAGGGTGTCCACCCATATGGAGGTGTGGAGTTGTTGGGTAAGGGTGATCACACATATGGTGGTGTGGAGTTCCCGGGTAAGGGTGTCCATCCATATGGAGGTGTGGAGTTCCCGGGTAAGGGTGTCCCCCCATATGGTGGTGTAGAGTTGTTGGGTAAGGGTGTCCCCCCATATGGTGGTGTGGAGTTCTCGGGTAAGGGTGTCCCCCCATATGGTGGTGTGGAGTTCCCGGGGAAGGGTGTCCCCCCATATGGTGGTGTGGAGTTCTCGGGTAAGGGTGTCCCCCCATATGGTGGTGTGGAGTTCCCGGGGAAGGGTGTCCCCCCATATGGTGGTGTGGAGTTCCCAGGTAAGGGTGTCCCCCCATATGGTGGTGTAGAGTTGTTGGGTAAGGGTGATCACACATATGGTGGTGTGGAGTTCCCGGGGAAGGGTGTCCACCCATATGGAGGTGTGGAGTTCCCGGGTAAGGGTGTCCACCCATATGGTGGTGTGGAGTTCCCGGGTAAGGGTGTCCCTCCATATGGTGGTGTGGAGTTCCCGGGTAAGGGTGATCACACATACTGGAGTTCTTAGGTAACCAAAGAATAGAGAGGTCACTCTACCTGGGCACCCGCTGCCACCTGTCCCACCAGGTAATCCACAATGACGTCTGTGAGCTGCTGCAGGAGCTGCCGACTCTCAGTTGGGTTCTGATAGAGCCAACGTTTGGCCTTGGACATGGTTGCCGATCCGCCACCTTCAATCATGTAGGTCATCAGTGTCCACTGGGATGGAAGAGAAGAGACACAGGTCACCTGACATCTACCCACACCCCCATAAAGAGGACCTGTCACCCCCATAAGGAGGACCTGTCACCCCCATAAAGAGGACCTGTCACCCCCATAAAGAGGACCTGTCACCCCCATAAAGAGGACCTGTCACCCCCATAAAGAGGACCTGTCACCCCCTATTACATTATAGACCCCAGATCTCCCCATAAAGAGGACCTGTCACCCCCATAAAGAGGACCTGTCACCCCCATAAAGAGGACCTGTCACCCCCATAAAGAGGACCTGTCACCCCCTATTACATTCATTATAGACCCCAGATCCCCCCATAAAGAGGACCTGTCACCCCCTATTACATTCATTATAGACCCCAGATCTTTCCATAAAGAGGACCTGTCACCCCCATAAAGAGGACCGGTCACCCCCTATTACATTCATTATAGACCCCAGATCCCCCCATAAAGAGGACCTGTCACCCCCTATTACATTCATTATAGACCCCAGATCTCTCCATAAAGAGGACCTGTCACCCCCTATTACATCCATTATAGACCCCAGATCCCCCCATAAAGAGGACCTGTCACCCCCTATTACATTCATTATAGACCCCAGATCTCTCCATAAAGAGGACCTGTCACCCCCTATTACATTCATTATAGACCCCAGATCTCTCCATAAAGAGGACCTCTCACCCCCTATTACTGTCACATGGGATGTTTACATTCATTATAGACCCCAGATCTCTCCATAAAGAGGACCTCTCACCCCCTATTACTGTCACATGGGATGTTTACATTCATTATAGACCCCAGATCTCTCCATAAAGAGGACCTCTCACCCCCTATTACTGTCACATGGGATGTTTACATTCATTATAGACCCCAGATCTCTCCATAAAGAGGACCTCTCACCCCCTATTACTGTCACATGGGATGTTTACATTCATTATAGACCCCAGATCTCTCCATAAAGAGGACCTCTCACCCCCTATTACTGTCACATGGGATGTTTACATTCATTATAGACCCCAGATCTCTCCATAAAGAGGACCTGTCACCCCCTATTACTGTCACATGGGATGTTTACATTATAGACCCCAGATCTCTCCATAAAGAGGACCTGTCACCTCCTATTACTGTCACATGGGATGTTTACTTTCATTATAGACCCCAGAGATATATAAAGTATACATTTTCTTTTAAAGGTGCCCCTGTCCCTCGTTCTCACACACAAACAGCGATCGTCGCACACATGCGAGGTGTCACTGCGAACGTCAGATCACGGCAGCTATTCTATCCTTTGCATGAGTGTGTTCAATTTTTAAGTGTGACATGTTTGGTATCTATTTACTCGGAGCAACATCACCTTTTATATTTTAGCTAACATTGGGTTATAATATATATATTTTAGTGTTTTTTTTTTGCATTCAAATAAGTGCATTTTCCCCCCCAAAAAACCTACGTTTGAAAAATCTCTGCGCAAATACCGTCTGACGTCAAAAAAATAAAACCCACAAATTTATTCGGATTGTTACGTCAGAAAAGGTCCGGATTGGAGGTGGTCAAAGCAATCACATCACAGCAGTAAACTGCAACATTTGGGGCCACACAGGGCCCCTTCATCATCACCCCCCCCCCCCCACTCACCGGAGCGCCAGTGAAGCCAATCAGAGGGACCTTCCCCGCGATCTTGTGACGGGTGAGGGTGATGGCACGGAACACATAGCCCAGCTCCTGGGAGACGTCCACGGTGGGCTTCAGCTTCTGCAGGTCCTGAGGAGTCTGGAGGGGCTCCGGGAATACGGGTCCTCGTCCCGGCTCCATCCGGATCTCCATACCCAAAGCCTGCGAGAGACGAGAAGAATGCATTATACTCTGGTGGGGGGGTCACAAATAAAAGCGTGTTATAGACAATGGAAAGGTTTTATTTAAAAACTAAAATTATGTTGGTGAAAAAGGTGCATCCCATCCCCCCTTTGCAGTAAGTATATCACTCGGATCTATATATACCCCCCCCAGCCCAGAGCTCTATATACCCCGCCCAGCCCAGAGATCGATATACCCCCGCCCAGCCCAGAGATCTATATACCCCGCCCAGCCCAGAGATCTATATACCCCGCCCAGCCCAGAGATCTATATACCCCGCCCAGCCCAGAGATCTATATACCCCGCCCAGCCCAGAGATCTATATACCCCGCCCAGCCCAGAGATCTATATACCCCGCCCCCATTGCAGCAAGTATATCACTCGGATCTATATATCCCGCCCAGCCCAGAGATCGATATACCCCCGCCCAGCCCAGAGATCTATATACCCTGCCCAGCCCAGAGATCTATATACCCCCGCCCAGCCCAGAGATTTATATACCCCCGCCCAGCCCAGAGATCGATATACCCCCGCCCAGAGATTTATATACCCCCGCCCAGCCCAGAGATTTATATACCCCCGCCCAGCCCAGAGATTTATATACCCCCGCCCAGCCCAGAGATCTATATACCCCGCCCTGTCCAGATCCCAGCACACAGAACCTGATGGCGCTCCACATTCATGGGGTCGGGTGTTGCAGTCGGGGGCCACATTGTCCCCGAGTTGCTTCTGTGCCATCAGAGGAGCAACTCTCCTCTGATGCCGCAGCAACTCTCACAGCCCCCCTTTCCTAGTGTAGGGTGCGGCAGAACAGATGTAAAGGAATTATACGTCTGACCCGATTCATCGATCGCTGGATGAGGTCTGTGCCTCTGGTGGCCGATCAGCAGCACTGCCTATAGAGTGCAGCGTTAGATGAGACACAGACGGGTGGGGAGTTCGCTATGAATAATAAAAATGAATGAAATGGGGTTTTCGGTGCTCGGATGTGGTGTAGTTCCTCTTGTACACAAATCACCGGGACGCCGAGGTGTGAATGGACCCCCCCCCCCCCGTGAGGAAAGATGGCGGACTGCATCTTAGTCATGTCTACAGAGGAATCATTTCCTGTATGAGAAATCCCTCGGATGGTTCCGGACGTACCTGAGGAATGACGAGGATGTCGGAGAAGATGATGGCGGCGTCCAAAGGGAAGCGACGCAGAGGCTGCAAGTGAAGAATCAGAGCGTTATCCAGCAGAAAAGGAACCAGAGCGCCGTTAAACATGGCAGGATTTCACCCCTTCCCCCACCCACCCAACACACATGGGTCATCTTCAACACCCCACTCACTGCACATATACATCTCTGGGGGGGGGGGGGGGTTATTGTTTATGTGCTGAGCGTGCTCACAGCGCAAAGTCCGAGCTCCTCGGTCCGGACTAAAGAGTCGGCAGTGGTCATGTGATCACAATCACCGATCTTCCCCCTCCCCCGACATTCTGAACTGTATAAAAGGGGCACCGGGGAGGAAGGGGTTAAGGATGTTTATTCATAGAAGACAGGAAGAGATTTGCTACAACCAGAATATCCGGAGATATTGAGGACCCCCCCCCTCCCCCCAAACACTATAAATATCTCATTCATGCGTTTGTTTTCTGGGATATCCTCTTCCTGCCCCCCCAGCACTCCATATATCCCCCCCCCTCCCCCCAGGCGCACTCCGACCTCTGCAAACATTTAGTAAATGGACATTTTTATTTTACCAGTTTGCAATGTGGGGGGGGGGGGGGAAATACCCGGGGTATTCTGCCCCCCCTCCCCCCAGGTACAGACCTTCTGTTATGGGGCTGGTGGAAGTGCCAGAAGGACACTCGCCGCACTCGGTCGTGGTGACAGGCGGGGCTTATAGTACGGTTACAGACCAATCACAATGAAGGGGCGGCACACGCACAGCAGTAAGTGGCCCCTGGTGATTCCAGTAAGGGGGTGCAGTGCGGGTTTTGGGGCGATGTGACCCCCCCAGGGGGGAGAGATGCCGGCACAGCAAAGAAAATGTCCATCTTGGAATCAGATTTTATTTTCTATAATCAATGAATCTCCCTCCCCTCCCCCCTCACCATGGTTACCTGTAAGGTGAGCTCACAGCAGACCTCCGGACTGCGACACGATGCAAAGAAGTCCTGTGCGGCGCGCGTCTTCCGAAACTCTGGAGAAGAAGAGAATAAAGCTGCAGTTCCGTCATTCATCACTAGGGGGCAACTGCTTGTTTTATATGAAGAGGGGAAACCCCCCCCCCCCCCAGGGTTCGGGAGGAGAGATGGGATGGTGAGGGAGGAGGGGAACCCCCCAGGGTACGGGGAACCCCCCCCCCCCCAGGGCCCGGGGAGGAGACATGGGGAGGGGGAGGGGAGACTTGGCAATCAGTAACTTCCAATCACTCTGCCAGGCCGGGGCCGCCACGACAGTCCATGAGCCGGAGAGTCCCATCCTGCCCCGGTATGGCGCCCTCACCTGGCAGGTAGCGGCCAGCCTGTCTCATACACCACACCGGCACATGTCGGCACTCTTCCCCGCGGGCGGCGCGCAGGAACGTGTCATTCTGCAGAGGAGGGAAATTCTCAGCACTAGAAATACAAGAAATAAAGATCATTATTAGATGGAGCCGTGCGACACCCCTCCCCCCACCAATCACATCCTCCAATCTCTGATGTACAGATCTGTCAATCATAGGAGAGCGCGGGACGGCATGTCTGCTTGGACTTGTAGTTCCTCCACTTCCTAAATCCCCCCTCAGCCTTGCACAGGTGTAGCGGCTCCTCCCCCTCCTGTCTTGCACAGGTGCAGCGGCTCCTCCCCCTCCTGTCTTGCACAGGTGCAGCGGCTCCTCCCCCTCCTGTCTTGCACAGGTGCAGCGGCTCCTCCCCCTCCTGTCTTGCACAGGTGTAGCGGCTCCTCCCCCTCCTGTCTTGCACAGGTGTAGCGGCTCCTCCCCCTCCTGTCTTACACAGGTGCAGCGGCTCCTCCCCCCTCCTGTCTTGCACAGGTGCAGCGGCTCCTCCCCCTCCTGTCTTGCACAGGTGCAGCGGCTCCTCCCCCTCCAGTCTTGCACAGGTGTAGCGGCTCCTCCCCCTTCAGCCTTGCACAGGTGTAGCGGCTCCTCCCCCTCCTGTCTTACACAGGTGCAGCGGCTCCTCTCCCTCCTGTCTTACACCAGGTGCAGCGGCTCCTCCCCCTCCTGTCTTAGGTGTAGCGGCTCCTGTCTTACACAGGTGCACCGGCTCCTCCCCCTCCTGTCTTGCACAGGTGCAGCGGCTCCTCCCCCTCCTGTCTTAGGTGTAGCGGCTCCTGTCTTACACAGGTGCACCAGCTCCTCCCCCTCCTGTCTTACACAGGTGCAGCGGCTCCTCCCCCTCCTGTCTTACACAGGTGCACCAGCTCCTCCCCCTCCTGTCTTACACAGGTGCAGCGGCTCCTCCCCCTCCTGTCTTACACAGGTGCAGCGGCTCCTCCCCCTCCTGTCTTACACAGGTGCAGCGGCTCCTCCCCCTCCTGTCTTACACAGGTGCAGCGGCTCCTCCCCCTCCTGTCTTACACAGGTGTAGCGGCTCCTCCCCCTCCTGTCTTACACAGGTGCAGCGGCTCCTCCCCCTCCTGTCTTACACAGGTGCAGCGGCTCCTCCCCCTCCTGTCTTACACAGGTGCAGTGGCTCCTCTCCTGGACAGAAACGGCTTCCTCTGATATCACCGCACACTGTGAGCTTCTCACCATGTGCATTAGAAGCTGCACAGCTGAAAGTCAGGAGGTGGACCAGGAATTTTCGGTGGAAGGCGCTCTTATCTCTCTAGGATCGCCATGGACGCCGTCTGACACTCTGCACTCATCTATTCAAAAACTTTTACTGTGGAGTTGGCCACTTCTTATTTACCAACATTGGCGCGGTTTTGGTATCGGACCGATATCGTTTTGACTGTTTTTGTGTTTTTCATACCACCTTCTACATAGAGATAGATATATAGTAAAAAATAAAAAAGACAAATACAACAGTGTCCCAGTCACATGTAGGGCTGCAACCAACGATTATTTTCGTAATCGATTAGTTGGCTGATTATTGTTTCCATCGGATAATCGCCTTAAAAACAAAAAGATTTGCATTAAAAAAATAAAAATAAAATTTGGGCCAATTTGTTGCCGGGCAGATTACAAAACACAAATTGCCGCAAAAACACATTCCATGCTTTTCTGCAGCTTCTCCATTGAAGTGTATGGAGCCAAAAAAAAAAAAAAATGGCGCCGTTTTGCGTTAAAAAGTCCCCGCCCCTTTCCAAATACGCAGCAGCTGAAAAAAATCCTGGATGTGAACGCGACCCAGAGGAAAACATTAAATTGATCTGTAGTGAGTTTCAGGCCTGGGTGTGACCCAGGCCTGAGATGTTTATTAACATAACGGGGGGTAAAAAAACAAAAATAAGTACAAAAAGAGCAAATAATCGCTCCTGTGGGGGGGTCATTATTACTGTGGGGGGGTTCATTTTCTTACTATGGGGCATAGAAAGTGATATTTACAGGAGAGATTTGCTTTTTTGTACTATAAAGGGATCATTTTAGTTTTTTTAACCCCATTATGTTACTGGCCGATTAAATCGATTATTAAAAAATTGATTACAATGGTCAGAATCGATTACCGTATTTATCGCGGTATAACGCGCTCCCGCGTATACCGCGCACCCCTAAAGTTGCCCCGCATCCTGTGGAAAAAAGTTTTTTTTGTACTTACAGTTTTGGTGTCTTGCGCGGCGGCCTCGTCGGGTCCGGCGTCCGTCTGCGGCTTCGAGTGTCCTCTTCGTCGGGTCCAGCGTCCTTCTGCGGCGTCCTTCCCGCGCCGAGTTTGAATACTGCGCCGACATATACCGAGCGCAGTACACTCGGGTATAGTCGGGCAGGCTCGGGTACTCTCGCGCTGACGTCCTGTACGTCCAGGACGTGAGCGCGAGAGGAGAGGAGCCGAGACTGCCCGACTATACACGAGTGTACTGCGCTCTGTATATGTCGGCGCAGTATTCAAACTCGGCGCGGGAAAGCGGGTATCGGCGTATACCGCGCACCCACGATTTTGCCCTGATTTCCAGGGCAAAAAAGTGCGCGGTATACGCCGATAAATACGGTAGTTGTTTCAGCTCTAGTCACATGACATGGGGAGGAGTATCCGTACTCGGTCTTATAAAAGTGTTATCGGGACACCCCGTCATGGTATTGGGATATGGATTGGGGGGGGGGGGATTCGGCAGACTCAGCGGTGACCGCGCTCCTCCATTCATTCCATCGGGGGGGGGGGGGGGGGATTCGGCAGACTCAGCGGTGACCGCGCTCCATTCATTCCATCGGGGGGGGGGGGGGGGATTCGGCAGACTCAGCACTGACCGCGCTCCTCCATTCATTCCTTTAGGGCCCCTCCCCTGAGAAGTGCCGAGTCGGCAGCTCTCCCCGTCTGTATGGGGCAGATAGACCCTTCCTAGGGGGGAGGGGTGAGCTCTGCTGGGGGGAGATAACACACCCCGGGGTCACCGCAGAGCTGCAGATAACGTACAACCGTCTGAGCCGCCCAATCACAGAAGAAGGACGCCGATGAGGGAACTCTGCGCGGTCAGCGCTACGATCGTGTGCCGAGGACACAACTGAACCGATTGCTGCGACTTCCCACCAATCCCTCCAGAGGAGACCCCGGCAATCTCCTGGAAGATCGAACAAGCGAATGTCATCCGCTTTATATCCGCCGTTTTCATCGAATGTCTCACATACGCGGCGGATACTTACCAATGCCCGGGGGGGAGGGGCGCACGTGCCGCGTACAGCCGGCTTCTGACAGCAGTGGAGCGTCTGTGGAATGAAAAGCTGCCAGAGGTCTCCATCAGAAGCCGAGGTGACAACACAGGAGCACAAATCTGAGAAAGGGGCGGGGCGTTGTCACCCTAGAACAGGAAGTGCCTCCATGGCGGGATCACCGGGGAGAAGAGCTGTACACCCAGCATGGTCACTTGTACATGGCACCCCGGGGGGCCCCCCAAACCGGGAAATTTCCACCTCGACAGAGGAGATGCTGATCTTCCGTGTACATGAGGTGGAAATAATCCCTGCCGATCCCGCCATGGAGATCCCTGTTCAGGCACTTCCTGTTATAGGGTGACAACGCTCTGTCCCCCCCCCCCCCCCAGTGTGCTCTGTGTTGTCACCCCGTCACATTACACAGACACGGTCCGCTGTCACCATCAGGAGACCTCACCGGAGAAATACTGTACAGCCAATCGCTGGAGAGCATTGAGGCGTGAAGTAGCAGCAAAGAAGCTGCAGGGAATCAGCAGTGTAAAAAAAAAATTATGATTTTCTGTAAAAAAAAAAAAAGAAGATTTCTGAACAGGCCGAGGTCACATGATACGATTTCTGCGCCACACAGGAATGTCGGCACCGCGCTCTAATCCGTCACATGACCGCGGGAACCCCGATGACCTCTGAGGATTAGGACTCATCACACCCAACGCAAGAAACGGCGCCCTCCGCGTTACTTTACACCGAGGCTAAAATAAAAAATAAAATAAAAACACACCGACATACTACAAGCCACACGGGGGAGGGAAGCGCCTCCACCACATGGGGGGAGGTTCATAAAGTTTAAAAAAAAACACCTGTCTTTTAGGGGCGGTGCCTGCCGCCAGCGGACTCAACGACTGGACAGACAGATTCAGCGGACGCTCTTCTGTTCTGATTGGTCAGCAGTGTATGTGCTCCGGGACGTACACCCCAAACACTGAATACAACTTTTGGGGCGAGCGTCCCTGAACCCGAGTCCGCCCACCGCGTGTTTCTGATGATCAGCGAGCCCCGACATGCTGCATACAGAGAATATGAACCCCTCCCCCCCATCATTACTAGTCCTCGGAGTCCGGCGTTGTCTCACTTGTTGGGGAACTTCTCCCCATAACTTATTTCTGGCGCATGCGCACACAACGACGCCGGGATCTTTGCCAGAGAGTCCTGTAGCGTGTCTGCGAATGCGCCAGAACGCTTGCAGACAGGAACACTGTGGACCCCGGTGGCGACATCCCCTCCCATATATAGGAGATCCCGCCATCCGTCTCCGGCGAGGAGGGACTAAGAAATCCCAGAACCACCCCCAACATGTCCAACTACGCCCCCATCCTCCGCTAGGCAAGAATAGGGGACCCGAGCGTTTAGGAGAAAATAGGACCACATCACCCCCAATGGATCCCCCCATAGGACCACATCACCCCCAATGGATCCCCCCCATAGGACCACATCACCCCCAATGGATCCCCCCATAGGACCACATCACCCCCAATGGATCCCCCCATAGGACCACATCACCCCCAATGGATCCCCCCCATAGGACCACATCACCCCCAATGGATCCCCCCCATAGGACCACATCACCCCCAATGGATCCCCCCCATAGGACCACATCACTCCCAATGGATCCCCCCCATAGGACCACATCACTCCCAATGGATCACCCACATAGGACAACATCACCCCCAATGGATCCCCCACATAGGACCACATCACTCCCAATGGATCCCCCCCCCATAGGACCACATCACTCCCAATGGATCCCCCCCCATAGGACCACATCACTCCCAATGGATCCCCCCCCCATAGGACCACATCACTCCCAATGGATCCCCCCCATAGGACCACATCACTCCCAATGGATCCCCCCCATAGGACCACATCACTCCCAATGGATCCCCCCCATAGGACCACATCACTCCCAATGGATCCCCCCCATAGGACCACATCACCCCCAATGGATCCCCCCCATAGGACCACAAAACTCCCAATTTTTTTTCCCCTCCAGAAGACACTCACCATGAACATGCATGACGGATGTGATAAATAGTGTGGCCCTTGTGCCGAGGTTTGGGGCCCCGACCTCACAGGACATGCAATGTACGGCGCCGATCCTCCCATTATCCCCACATTTGTATGGGAGAGAATTTGTTAATAAAGTTTTCCTGATGATATTGTGGATCCCTGACACCAACTTCAATGGTCCCCCAATGTCCCCTCGGGGGACGGGATCTTTTGGGGAAGGGATCTGACGGGAGAGGATATTTCAAGGACAGGATCCTCCGGGAACGGGATCTAAAGGGATCAGAATTTTCCAGGGTACGGGATCCGAATCTTCCAGGGGACAGGATCCGGATCCTCTGGGGATGGGATCTTCCTGGGGACGGGATCTGACAGGATCCTCTGGGAGTGTGAGCCTCGGAGGACGGTATCTTTTGGGAAAGGGAAAGGGATCTGATGACACGGGATCCTCCGGGGACGGGATCTGACAGGATCTTCCAGGGGACGGGATATGGGATCTTACAGGGGATGGAATCTTCTGAGGATGGGATCCTCAGGGGACCATGAGCCTCGGGGGACAGGATCTGATGGGATTGGGATCCTTAGGGTACAAGATCCTCTGGGTATGGGATCCTCAGGGGATAGGATCTTCCGGGGACGGGATGCTTGGAGGACAGGATCTGACGGGGACAGGAACCTCCAGGGAAGGGATCTGATGGGATTTTCCGGGGGGACGGGATCTCCAAGGAGGAGAATCTTCCAGCACTGACCCCCTCCCCCCTCAGGACCCCCTGCGCGGAAGATTTTGTCTTTAGAAGATCCCAAACATGGAAGCATCTCGTCCCCGGAAAAGTCCCTCAGAGATCCCGTCCCTGGAAGAGTCTGGACCATGGAAGACTTTGTCTACAGAAGTTCCCGTCCCTGGAAGATCTCATTTGTGGAAGAGATCCATAAAGAGCCTCTCTCTAAAAAATACGCCCCCCCCCCCCCGAGAGATCGTGTCAGGCCTGTTTAATGCATGGGCAACCCTGGGCACTGCCCGGGGGCCCCATAATAATCTCATTACATCACACTTGCCGACTGTCCAGGATTGGTCAGGACATTTTTGGGCCATTGGGGGAGATTTTCCCTCATTTCCTGCTCTGGAGACACAACGGGAAGTGGTCATCCGGTGTCTCCATTGGAGGATTTCCTCTCACTTCCTGTCCTGGTGACAACTGTTACTCCCACAATTCCTGTCACCTGTCCGGCAAGGTGTGATCACCTGACAGGGGCTCCCTCCTCCAATCAGCTGTCAGGACAGACCCAGTGATTGGTTCTGGTTGCTACGAGTACCGGACACCCCATAATAATAATAAGAGAACTCACAGAGGCAACCAATCACCCCGGGATTACTCACATGAGGTTCTCCGGCCGCTCCATCCCGATCACTGTCCGCTCTCTTCTCCTCTCCGTCCTCCACACTCCGATATCTCCGCCCCCACACTCGGCTGTCCCCGCCCACACTCCGATATCTCCGCCCCCCCCCTACTCCCTGTCCTATCCGCTCTGTCCTCCACACTCGGCTGTCCCCGCCCACACTCCGCCCCCTACTCCCTGTCCTATCCGCTGTGTCCTCCACACTCCGATATCTCCGCCCCCCCACACTCGGCTGTCCCCGCCCACACTCCACCCCCTAATCCCTGTCCTATCCGCTCTGCCCTCCACACACGGCTGTCCCCGCCCACACTCCGCCCCCCTACCCTGTCCTATCCGCATCCGCTACGCCCCTTTCCTCCGAGCAGGACGTCGTGACGCAAGACGTTTACGTAAGCGTGCATCAGGAAGGAAGGCGGCCGGTTGCTAGGTGACCGGGAGCGCCAAGGAGAATCCGTGTACGGCTGTGTGGTGAGAGAACCGTATTGTGTGTAGTGCGCGCGCAGCGGGCCCTGAAGGGGGAAGGGGTCAGTGCTGGAAGATTCTCCTCCTTGGAGATCCCATCTCTGGAAGATCCCGTCCCCCGAGGATCCCTTCCCTGGAGGATCCCGATCCCGTCAGATCCCATCCCCCAAGTATAACGTTCCCGAAAGATCCTGTCAGATCCCTTAGCCGGAAGATCCCATCCCCGAGGATCAAGTTCCTGGAGGATCCCAATCCCATCAGATCCCTTCCCTGGAGGTTCCTGTCCCCGGAAGATCCCATACCCCGAGGATCTTGTATCCTGAGGATCCTGTCCCTGGAAAATCCTGTCATTCCCGTCCCCCAGAGGATCCTGTCAGATCCCGTCCCCAGGAAGATCCCATCCCCGGAGGATTCGGATCCTGGCCCCTGGAAGATTCAGATCCCGTCCCTGGAGGATCCCGTCCCCCGAGGCTTACGCTCCCAGAGGATCCCATCCTTGGAGGATCCTCTCCCGTCCCCAGAGGCTCACGCTCCCGGAGGATCCCGTCCTTGGAGGATCCTCTCCCGTCCCCAGAGGCTCACGCTCCCGGAGGATCCCGTCCTTGGAGGATCCTCTCCCGTCCCCAGAGGCTCACGCTCCCGGAGGATCCCGTCCTTGGAGGATCCTCTCCCGTCCCCAGAGGCTCACGCTCCCGGAGGATCCCGTCCTTGGAGGATCCTCTCCCGTCCCCAGAGGCTCACGCTCCCGGAGGATCCCGTCCTAGGAGGATCCTTTCCCGTCCCCAGAGGCTCACACTCCCGGAGGATCCCGTCCTAGGAGGATCCTTTCCCGTCCCCAGAGGCTCACACTCCCGGAGGATCCCGTCCTAGGAGGATCCTTTCCCGTCCCCAGAGGCTCACGCTCCCGGAGGATCCCGTCCTAGGAGGATCCTTTCCCATCCCCCGAGGCTCACGCTCCCAGAGGATCCTGTCAGATCCCGTCCCCCGAGGCTTACGCTCCCAGAGGATCCCATCCTTGGAGGATCCTCTCCCGTCCCCAGAGGCTCACGCTCCCGGAGGATCCCGTCCTTGGAGGATCCTCTCCCATCCCCAGAGGCTCACGCTCCCGGAGGATCCCGTCCTTGGAGGATCCTCTCCCGTCCCCAGAGGCTCACGCTCCCGGAGGATCCCGTCCTTGGAGGATCCTCTCCCGTCCCCAGAGGCTCACGCTCCCGGAGGATCCCGTCCTTGGAGGATCCTCTCCCGTCCCCAGAGGCTCACGCTCCCGGAGGATCCCGTCCTTGGAGGATCCTCTCCCGTCCCCAGAGGCTCACGCTCCCGGAGGATCCCGTCCTTGGAGGATCCTCTCCCGTCCCCAGAGGCTCACGCTCCCGGAGGATCCCGTCCTAGGAGGATCCTTTCCCGTCCCCAGAGGCTCACACTCCCGGAGGATCCCGTCCTAGGAGGATCCTTTCCCGTCCCCAGAGGCTCAGGCTCCCGGAGGATCCCGTCCTAGGAGGATCCTTTCCCATCCCCCGAGGCTCACGCTCCCAGAGGATCCTGTCAGATCCAGTCCCCAGGAAGATCCCATCCCCAGAGGATCCGGATCCTGTCCCCTGGAAGATTCAGATCCCGTCCCCCGAGGCTCACGCTCCCAGAGGATCCTGTCAGATCCAGTCCCCAGGAAGATCCCATCCCCAGAGGATCCGGATCCTGTCCCCTGGAAGATTCAGATCCCGTCCCCCGAGGCTCATGCTCCCGGAGGATCCTGTCAGATCCTGTCCCCCGGAAGATCCCATCCCTGGAGGATTCGGATCTCGTGCCCTGGAAGATTCTGATCCCGTCCGATCCCATCCCCGGAGGATCCCGTCCTTGAAGGATCCTCTCCCGTCAGATCCCTTCCCCAAAAGATCCCGTACCCCGAGGCTCACGCTCCCGGAGGATCCCGTCCTTGGAGGATCCTCTCCTGTCCCCAGAGGCTCACACTCCCGGAGGATCCCGTCCCCTGAGGCTCACGCTCCCGGAGGATCCTGTCCCCCGGGGGGGACATTGGGGACCATTGAAGTTGGTGTCAGGGATCCACAATATCATCAGGAAAACTTTATTAACAAATTCTCTCCCATACAAATGTGGGGATAATGGGAGGATCGGCGCCGTACATTGCATGTCCTGTGAGGTCGGGGCCCCAAACCTCGGCACAAGGGCCACACCATTTATCACATCCGTCATGCATGTTCATTGGCTGGAAAATATTGGGGTACAAAAGACGAGATGAAGGTGAATGAAGTCGGGGGGGGGGGGGGGATTCTGAGAACGTCTCATTGTAACGAGTGGGAGGGATTTGAGGGGGGGGAATTCTCATTTATTCACAATCACCATAGAGACTTATAAAGCTCCTCCAGTGCGAGGGGGGGGGGTCTTAAGGTGACGCACAACATAATACACGTGTGTTGCTGCAGGAAATGGGGCCCCCGGAGTTCTGCGGGGCCACGTGGTCCCTCAAGATCAGAAGGATCAGGAGAGTTCCTGATGTCAGCAGAGCCGACACCCCCACCCCCGCCTGTGTTCTCTGATAACAGCCAGGCGTGTGGATTGCCCTATCAGAGGCTGCTGAGCCGGGCGGGGCGCTTCATGTATGATGGAGGGGGGGTCATATTTTGTGTCAGAGCCCCCACCTCTGTGCCCACCATCCCCCGGGGGGGTCATATCTTGTATGAGATCCCCCCCACCTCTGTGCCCACCATCCCCCGGGGGGGGGGTCATATCTTGTATGAGATCCCCCCACCTCTGTGCCCACCATCCCCCCCACCTCTGTGCCCACCATCCCCCCACCTCTGTGCCCACCATCCCCCGGGGGGGTCATATCTTGTATGAGATCCCCCACCTCTGTGCCCACCATCTCCCAAGGGGTCATATCTTGTATGAGATCCCCCCACCTCTGTGCCCACCATCCCCCAGGGGGTCACATCTTGTATGATATCCCCCCACCTCTGTGCCCACCATCCCCCGGGGGGGTCATATCTTGTATGAGATCCCCCACCTCTGTGCCCACCATCCCCCGGGGGGTCATATCTTGTATGAGACCCCCCACCTCTGTGCCCACCATCCCCCCGGGGGGGTCATATCTTGTATAAAAGATCCCCCACCTCTGTGCCCACCATCCCCCGGGGGGGTCATATCTTGTATGAGATCCCCCACCTCTGTGCCCACCATCCCCCGGGGGGTCATATCTTGTATGAGATCCCCCACCTCTGTGCCCACCATCCCCCCGGGGGGGTCATATCTTGTACGAGATCCCCCCACCTCTGTGCCCACCATCCCCCGGGGGGGGGTCATATCTTGTATGAGATCCCCCCACCTCTGTGCCCACCATCCCCCGGGGGGGTCATATCTTGTACGAGATCCCCCCACCTCTGTGCCCACCATCCCCCGGGGGGTCATATCTTGTATGAGATCCCCCACCTCTGTGCCCACCATCCCCCGGGGGGTCATATCTTGTATGAGATCCCCCCACCTCTGTGCCCACCATCCCCCGGGGGGGTCATATCTTGTATGAGATCCCCCACCTCTGTGCCCACCATCCCCCGGGGAGGGGGTCATATCTTGTATGAGATCCCCCCACCTCTGTGCCCACCATCCCCCGGGGGGGGGTTATATCTTGTATGAGATCCCCCCACCTCTGTGCCCACCATCCCCCCGGGGGGGTCATATCCTGTATAAAAGATCCCCCCCCACCTCTGTGCCCACCATCCCCCGGGGGGGTCATATATTGTATGTGATCCCCCACCTCTGTGCCCACCATCCCCCGGGGGGGGTCATATCTTGTATGAGATCCCCCACCTCTGTGCCCACCATCCCCCGGGGGGGTCATATCTTGTATGAGATCCCCCCCACCTCTGTGCCCACCATCTCCCCGGGGGGTCATATCTTGTATGAGATCCCCCCCACCTCTGTGCCCACCTTCCCCGGGGGGTCATATCTTGTATGAGATCCCCCCACCTCTGTGCCCACCATCCCCCGGGGGGTCATATCTTGTATGAGATCCCCCCACCTCTGTGCCCACCATCCCCCGGGGGGTCAGATCTTGTATGAGATCCCCCACCTCTGTGCCCACCATCCCCCCGGGGGGGTCAGATCTTGTATGAGATCCCCCCCACCTCTGTGCCCACCATCCCCCCGGGGGGGTCAGATCTTGTATGAGATCCCCCACCTCTGTGCCCACCATCCCCCCGGGGGGGTCATATCTTGTATGAGATCCCCCCACCTCTGTGCCCACCATCCCCCGGGGGGTCAAATCTTGTATGAGATCCTCCACCTCTGTGCCCACCATCCCCCGGGGGGTCATATCTTGTATGAGATCCCCCCCACCTCTGTGCCCACCATCCCCCGGGGGGTCATATCTTGTATGAGATCCCCCACCTCTGTGCCCACTATCCCCCGGGGGGGTCATATCTTGTATGAGATCCCCCACCTCTGTGCCCATTATCCCCCGGGGGGTCATATCTTGTATGAGATCCCCCCACCTCTGTGCCCACCATCCCCCGGGGGTCATATCTTGTATGAGATCCCCCCACCTCTGTGCCCACCATCCCCCGGGGGGTCATATCTTGTATGAGATCCCCCACCTCTGTGCCCACCATCCCCCGGGGGGTCATATCTTGTATGAGATCCCCCACCTCTGTGCCCACCATCCCCCGGGGGGGGTCATATCTTGTATGAGATCCCCCACCTCTGTGCCCACCATCCCCCGGGGGGGTCATATATTGTATTTGATCCCCCACCTCTGTGCCCACCATCCCCCGGGGGGGGGTCATATCTTGTATGAGAGATCCCCCCCCACCTCTGTGCCCACCATCCCCCGGGGGGGTCATATCTTGTATGAGATCCCCCCACCTCTGTGCCCACCATCCCCCGGGGGGGTCATATCTTGTATGAGATCCCCCCCACCTCTGTGCCCACCATCCCCCGGGGGGTCATATCTTGTATGAGATCCCCCACCTCTGTGCCCACCATCTCCCGGGGGGGTCATATCTTGTATGAGATCCCCCATCTGTGTGCCCACCATCTCCCGGGGGGGTCATATCTTGTATGAGATCCCCTCACCTCTGTGCCCACCATCTCCCGGGGGGGTCATATCTTGTATGAGATCCCCCCCCCACCTCTGTGCCCACCATCCCCCGGGGGGGTCATATCTTGTATGAGATCCCTCCACCTCTGTGCCCACCATCCCCCGGGGGGGTCATATCTTGTATGAGATCCCCCACCTCTGTGCCCACCATCACCCGGGGGGGCATATCTTGGATGAGATCCCCCCCCCACCTCTGTGCCCACCATCCCCAGGGGGAGGGTCATATCTTGTATGAGATCCCCCACCTCTGTGCCCACCATCCCCCGGGGGGTCATATCTTGTATGAGATCCCCCCCCTCTGTGCCCACCATCCCCCGGGGGGTCATATCTTGTATGAGATCCCCCCACCTCTGTGCCCACCATCCCCCGGGGGGTCATATCTTGTATGAGATCCCCCCACCTCTGTGCCCACCATCCCCCGGGGGGGTCATATCTTGTATGAGATCCCCCCCCCCCACCTCTGTGCCCACCATCTCCCGGGGGGGTCATATCTTGTATGAGATCCCCCCACCTCTGTGCCCACCATCTCCCGGGGGGGTCATATCTTGTATGAGATCCCCCACCTCTGTGCCCACCATCCCCCGGGGGGGGGGGGGGGTCATATCTTGTATGAGATCCTCCATCTCTGTGCCCACCATCCCCCGGGGGGTCATATCTTGTATGAGATCCCCCACCTCTGTGCCCACCATCCCCCGGGGGGTCATATCTTGTATGAGATCCCCCACCTCTGTGCCCACCATCCCCCGGGGGGGTCATATATTGTATGAGATCCCCCACCTCTGTGCCCACCATCCCCCTGGGGGGTCATATCTTGTATGAGAACGCCCACCTCTGTGCCCACCATCCCCCGGGGGGTCATATCCTGTATGAGAGATCCCCCACCTCTGTGCCCACCATCCCCCGGGGGGTCATATCTTGTATGAGATCCCCCACCTCTGTGCCCACCATCTCCCGGGGGGGTCATATCTTGTATGAGATCCCCCCACCTCTGTGCCCACCATCTCCCGGGGGGGTCATATCTTGTATGAGATCCCCCCACCTCTGTGCCCACCATCCCCCGGGGGGTCATATCTTGTATGAGATCCCCCCACCTCTGTGCCCACCATCCCCCGGGGGGTCATATCTTGTATGAGATCCCCCCACCTCTGTGCCCACCATCCCCCGGGGGGGTCATATCTTGTATGAGATCCCCCACCTCTGTGCCCACCATCCCCCCGGGGGGGTCATATCTTGTATGAGATCCCCCACCTCTGTGCCCACCATCCCCCGGGGGGGTCATATCTTGTATGAGATCCCCCCACCTCTGTGCCCACCATCCCCCGGGGGGGTCATATCTTGTATGAGATCCCCCACCTCTGTGCCCACCATCCCACGGGGGGGGGGGTCATATCTTGTATGAGAGATCCCCCCACCTCTGTGCCCACCATCCCCCGGGGGGTCATATCTTGTATGAGATCCCCCCACCTCTGTGCCCACCATCCCCCGGGGGGGTCATATATTGTATGTGATCCCCCACCTCTGTGCCCACCATCCCCAGGGGGGTCATATCTTGTACGAGAGATCCCCCCCACCTCTTTGCCCACCATCCCCCCGGGGGGGTCATATCTTGTATGAGATCCCCCCCCCCACCTCTGTGCCCACCATCCCCGGGGGGGTCATATCTTGTACGAGATCCCCCACCTCTGTGCCCACCATCCCCTGGGGGGTCATATCTTGTATGAGATCCCCCCCCCCACCTCTGTGCCCACCATCCCCCGGGGGGGTCATATCTTGTATGAGATCCCCCACCTCTGTGCCCACCATCCCCCGGGGGGGGTCATATCTTGTATGAGACCCCCCACTTCTGTGCCCACCTTCCCCGGGGGGGGGGTCATATCTTGTATGAGACCCCCCACTTCTGTGCCCACCTTCCCCGGGGGGGGGGGTCATATCTTGTATGAGACCCCCCACTTCTGTGCCCACCTTCCCCGGGGGGGGGGGTCATATCTTGTATGAGACCCCCCACTTCTGTGCCCACCATCTTCCGGGGGGGTTATATCTTGTATGAGATCCCCCCACCTCTGTGCCCACCATCTCCCGGGGGGGTCATATCTTGTATAAGATCCCCCCACCTCTGTGCCCACCATCTTCCGGGGGGGTTATATCTTGTATGAGATCCCCCCACCTCTGTGCCCACCATCCCCCGGGGGGTCATATCTTGTATGAGATCCCCCACCTCTGTGCCCACCATCCCCCGAGGGGTCATATCTTGTATGAGATCCCCCCCACCTCTGTGCCCACCATCCCCCGAGGAGGGGGTCATATCTTGTATGAGATCCCCTCACCTCTGTGCCCACCATCTCCCGGGGGGGTCATATCTTGTATGAGATCCCCCATCTGTGTGCCCACCATCCCCCGGGGGGTCATATCTTGTATGAGATCCCCCCACCTCTGTGCCCACCATCCCCCGGGGGGTCAGATCTTGTATGAGATCCCCCACCTCTGTGCCCACCATCCCCCGGGGGGGTCATATCTTGTATGAGATCCCCCACCTCTGTGCCCACCATCCCCCGGGGGGGCATATCTTGGATGAGATCCCCCCCACCTCTGTGCCCACCATCCCCCGGGGGGTCATATCTTGTATGAGATCCCCCCCGCCTCTGTGCCCACCATCCCCCGGGGGGGTCATATCTTGTATGAGATCCCCCACCTCTGTGCCCACCATCCCCCCAGGGGGTCATATCTTGTATGAGATCCCCCCCCACCTCTGTGCCCACCATCCCCCAGGGGGGGTCATATCTTGTATGAGATCCCCCACCTCTGTGCCCACCATCCCCCCGGGGGGTCATATCTTGTATGAGATCCCCCCCGCCTCTGTGCCCACCATCCCCAGGGGGAGGGTCATATCTTGTATGAGATCCCGCATCTCTGTGCCCACCATCCCCCGGGGGGTCATATCTTGTATGAGATCCCCCACCTCTGTGCCCACCATCCCCCCAGGGGGTCATATCTTGTATGAGATCCCCCCCCCCACCTCTGTGCCCACCATCCCCCAGGGGGGGTCATATCTTGTATGAGATCCCCCCCGCCTCTGTGCCCACCATCCCCCGGGGGGGTCATATCTTGTATGAGAACGCCCACCTCTGTGCCCACCATCCCCCCGGGGGGGTCAGATCTTGTATGAGATCCCCCCCACCTCTGTGCCCACCATCCCCCCGGGGGGTCATATCTTGTATGATATCCCCCCACCTCTGTGCCCACCACCCCCCGGGGGTCATATCTTGTATGAGATCCCCCACCTCTGTGCCCACCATCCCCCGGGGGGGTCATATCTTGTATGAGATCCCCCCCACCTCTGTGCCCACCATCCCCCCGGGGGGTCATATCTTGTATGATATCCCCCCCAGCTCTGTGCTATAATACACCTCCGTACACCGATATAACCTCATTGCATGTACAAAGTTGAGGATTTTCATCTACTTGGTGATATACGGTAGAGATGCTCTCATACTGAGGTATATACGGTAGAGATACTCTCATACTGAGGTATATACGGTAGAGATGCTCTCATACTGAGGTATATACGGTAGAGATGCTCTCATACTGAGGTATATACGGTAGAGATGCTCTCATACTGAGGTATATACGGTAGAGATGCTCTCATACTGAGGTATATACGGTAGAGATGCTCTCATACTGAGGTATATACGGTAGAGATGCTCTCATACTGAGGTATATACGGTAGAGATGCTCTCATACTGAGGTATATATGGTAGAGATGCTCTCATACTGAGGTATATACGGTAGAGATGCTCTCATACTGAGGTATATACGGTAGAGATGCTCTCATACTGAGGTATATACGGTAGAGATGCTCTCATACTGGGGTATATACGGTAGAGATGCTCTCATACTGAGGTATATACGGTAGAGATGCTCTCATACTGAGGTATATACGGTAGAGATGCTCTCATACTGAGGTATATACGGTAGAGATGCTCTCATACTGAGGTATATACGGTAGAGATGCTCTCATACTGAGGTATATATGGTAGAGATGCTCTCATACTGAGGTATATACGGTAGAGATGCTCTCATACTGAGGTATATACGGTAGAGATGCTCTCATACTGAGGTATATACGGTAGAGATGCTCTCATACTGGGGTATATACGGTAGAGATGCTCTCATACTGAGGTATATACGGTAGAGATGCTCTCATACTGAGGTATATACGGTAGAGATGCTCTCATACTGAGGTATATACGGTAGAGATGCTCTCATACTGAGGTATATACGGTAGGGATGCACAGCTACTCTGGAATATACGGGAAGAGTGCGCAGCTATTCTGGGATATAAGGTAGAGGGTACTTCCGGGTTGGGCGAGGTGATTACGATAGTGATTTGTGTTGGAGAAGAGGAGAGCAGGTAGGTGCGTGTCCCCCTCCCCCTATATATATAATATATACTGTATGATGGAATGGAGTCGGGTCTGTGCTTCCTGTATAAAGAAGGGGAGCGGTGTCACTGGGGGTTCCTACAGGGGGGGAGGTTAGGTGGTCAGGAAGGCAGGACTGCGCCCCCCTGGGTAGGTATTTTGGTCTATGGGAAGGACACAGGACCATCCAACATCCCCCCCAACACAGCAACAACCCCCCCCCCAGGCACAAATCTCCCGAGCCGGTGGGTTGGGGCCCCTGGAGGAGGTAAGTACCACACAGCAGGGCCCCAATCACTAGATACAGAAAGCCCCCCCCCTCCGTCTTCCCCCTTCAGTCTCGCACAGGTGTACCGGCTCCTCCCCTTCAGTCTCGCACAGGTGTACCGGCTCCTCCCCTTCAGTCTCGCACAGGTGTACTGGCTCCTCCCCTTCAGTCTCGCACAGGTGTACTGGCTCCTCCCCTTCAGTCTCGCACAGGTGTACTGTCTCCTCCCCTTCAGTCTCGCACAGGCATACTGGCTCCTCCCCTTCAGTCTTTAATCACTGAATGTTTTTTGCATAGAATACATTAAGGTGAAAAACGTGAACCTTTAACCACCTGAGCTGGAAGGTTTTACCCCCCCCCCCCCCCCTTCAGGACCAGGCCATTTTTTTTTTTTTGCTATTTAGCACCGAAAACCAGAAATCGACACCTTCACAAAAATTCCAACCCTGTACATGATTTGGCGCAGCGGGGGCCACTCTGCCGCAGTATTATTTTTATAATAATAAAAAAAAAAGTTGCTAAGATCCCACCAAAAGAAATTTCTATATCTGTGAAAATAACGATATAAATGTCACATGACCGCGCCAGTTATAGTCGCACATGGCCTGGTCATGAAGTGGGGGGTAAAGCGGAGGTGAAGTGGTTAAAGAAGGTGAAGTTGGTGGTGATATTTATACGATCAGCCATGAGTCACCCTCAGATGATCGGCGCGGGGGTGGGGGTGACGCATTCCCTGACTCAGCGCTGATCGCCACTTTGTATCAGATTACAGAGACAAATCACTTCTGTGTGCGCCAAGAATGAGCACAGCGTGTGATTGGACGAGAAGACGACGTGTCACATTGTATCTTCCTGAGAGATTTCCAAAAGCCAAAGGTCTGTTTGTTTGTTTTCAGTCATGTGACCCAGAGGGGAGATTTTTCTTCACTTCCTGTCCTGCAGACACCACAGGAAGTGAAAGTTTTTTTTTTTAAACCCACAGTTTTTGGGCATTAAAATCCCCCCTCCCCCATATAAAAAAAAATACAACACAAAAAAGTGCATAAAGATGCAGACGCGACGGTCGGAAGGATGTCAATCAAATAGGAACGCCCAGTCCCGCAGACCATACCCGGAAGCGGTGGAGAAGATCGCTCTCTAAAACGGTAAGTACGGCTTTGATTAAAAAAAACACCCGATTCCCCTTCACAGAATGAGCCTCAATCTAATGATAAGAATTTTTGTGGGTGAACTCCCGCTTTAAGGAGGAGAGGAGAGCACACCTCTGCTGCCTGCATGGGAGGAGAGGAGAGCACACCTCTGCTGCCTGCATGGGAGGAGAGGAGAGCACACCTCTGCTGCCTGCATGGGAGGAGAGGAGAGCACACCTCTGCTGCCTGCATGGGAGGAGAGGAGGGCATGCCACTGCTGCCTGCATGGGAGGAGAGGAGAGCACGCCTCTGCTGTCTGCATGGGAGGAGAGGAGAGCACGCCACTGCTGCCTGCATGGGAGGAGAGGAGAGCACGCCTCCGCTGCCTGCATGGGAGGAGAGGAGAGCATGCCTCTGCTGCCTGCATGGAGGAGAGGAGAGCACGCCACCGCTGCCTGCATGGGAGGAGAGGAGGGCATGCCACTGCTGCCTGCATGGGAGGAGAGGAGAGCACGCCACTGCTGCCTGCATGGGAGGAGAGGAGAGCACGCCACTGCTGCCTGCATGGGAGGAGAGGAGAGCACGCCTCCGCTGCCTGCATGAGAGGAGAGCATGCCTCTGCTGCCTGCATGGAGGAGAGGAGAGCACGCCACCGCTGCCTGCATGGGAGGAGAGGAGGGCATGCCACTGCTGCCTGCATGGGAGGAGAGGAGAGCACGCCACTGCTGCCTGCATGGGAGGAGAGGAGAGCACACCTCCGCTGCCTGCATGGGAGGAGAGGAGAGCATGCCTCTGCTGCCTGCATGGAGGAGAGGAGAGCACGCCACCGCTGCCTGCATGGGAGGAGAGGAGAGCCTCACATTATACAAAAAAATTGGTTTTAAAAAAAAACGCTGCGCAAATACAATGTGACATTTAAAAATGGCAACAATCACCATTTTATTCTCTGGGGTCTCTGCTAAAAAAATAAAATACATTTTTGGGAGTTCTGAGTAATTTTCTAGCAAACAAATGTAAACTTAAAAAATAAAATAAAAAGTTCCATAAAAAGTTCGGTCTTTAAGTGGTTACACTGCACACAGCTGATTGGCTCCTTCTCCCTCCCCCAGGCTGAGCTCTGCTGTACAGGGAATGTAAAAAAGGGGCGTGCCAATGCTTGACCCCAAATTTGATTGGTTTATCTGGTAAGGACACATAAGGCCCCTTTCACACGGGGAGGATCAGTAATGATCAGTAATAATTCGCCCCGTGAACCTCCGCTTGCTCAGCAGGGATCCGTTGATCCCCGCTGAGCCGGCAGATGACAGGGCGGTCCCCGCACACTGTGGGAAAAGTAGGATTTTCCTCCGTCGCACTTTGGCGGGTCGGATGTCAGTGGGCGTGTCACCGCTGACATCCGCGGCTCCATAGAGGAGCACGGAGCGCCCGTTCAGGTCCGCAAAAAAAAAGTGGCAGGCGGATCTGAACGGGCCGCCCGTGTGAAAGAGCGCGTTCGATGGAGGGCGATACGAATGATCAGACTCGTGTTTTTCATTCTTTGTGTTTTTTCTTGTTGTCCGCAGTGTTTTCCGCCATGTTGGACGGTAACGACCCGCGGCGGCTCCTGGGTCAGATCCGCTGTGTTCTGGAATGTATCGATTGTCTGCGCCAGGCCAAGCCCCTCCCCCAAGCGCTGTGCTATGTCCCCGGGGAGGTTCTGTACAAGATCTGTAAGGACCCCAACGCAGCCGCCTCGTCCCGCTCCCTGCTGACCGTCTGGGAGGCCCCCGGATACTCCAAACAGAACCTGAAGAAGCTTGTCAGGACCACCGTGGAGGTGCAGAAAGGAAGCTGCGTCAAAGCCACGGGCGAGGAGTACGGCAACGCCAACGGCCTGTGGGTGAAGCTGAGCAAGGTGACTTCTCCATCATACCCAGGATGGTGGGAACCCCTCATAATGGGGCACAGGGATGGTGGGAACCCCTCATAATGGGCACAGCGGGTGTACAGACCCGGGAACTCAGCACAGGGATGGTGAGAACCCCTCATAATGGGCACAGCGGGTGTACAGACCCGGGAACTCAGCACAGGGATGGTGGGAACCCCTCATAATGGGCACAGCGGGTGTACAGACCCGGGAACTCAGCACAGGGATGGTGGGAACCCCTCATAATGGGCACAGCAGGTGTAGAGACCCGGGAACTCAGCACAGGGATGGTGAGAACCCCTCATAATGGGCACAGCGGGGGTACAGACCCGGGAACTCAGCACAGGGATGGTGGGAAACTGCCATTCCACTCCTTGTCAGTGAAGGGTGTGGTTGCTAATTCCTTTGCTCCTGTGCTCCAGAGACCAGGGGCTAGAGTGGCTTCTCTGCCCCAGGAGGGATGCTGGATCCTGGGGAAGAGCCGGGCGGGGCCCCCCTGGATAGGCCTGTGGAAGATTCTGGGCCTACCCAAAGGAAAGATGAGTCCCTGTCAGCCTTCAGACAGAGGACTGTCAGTAAGTTGAAGCGGATTGAGAAGGAGGAGGAGAAATTGATGGTTTTGATGGCCGAGTTCAGAAAGAAAAAACAGATCTGTGCTAAAGTATACAGTAAGAAAAGACCGGCTCTGAGGCCTGAGCTGAAGGACCTGGAACAAGCTGTGAGGAAACAGAAGGATTTGCTGTATTCTCTGAAGGAGAAGAGCGGAATATTTAAAAAAATATATAAGAATGAGGAGCGATTTAATCGCATGAGAAGAGGAGCCGCTTCATGCATGGAGGATGGGGAAGCCAGCGAGGAGATGCAGGTACAGGCACCTCTGACATTCGCTGAGCCCTCTGCCCCCTTCACACCCCAGCAATGTGGCACATCTCAGGAGGGTGAAGGTCCTGCCATGCTGGATTTCATAACCAAGTTGGAATCCCCTCCAGATGCGGTTTCCCCGGATGGTGATGTCAAGATGGACGCCGTTTCTAGTCCTGTGGAGAGAGCAAGATCCACCATGGAGTCTGCAGCAGCTGAGGGAAGCTCTGATCCCAGCCATAAAATCGCACAGGTGACAACCCAGCAAGCAGGTACAGTGTGTGTGCAGGATGGTGGTGGGAACTTTATTATTGACAATAAGCTTGCTGAGGGTTGTAGTGCTGCAGGCAGTCAGCCCATAGACAATGTACAGCCTACACCTGATAAAAACTGCCAGTCTGCAGAGAGGTCCATGGACAATACAGTGACTTTGCCTGGACCAGGCACAGCGGCTGTACCTGTGAATGATGGAGGAGATGCTGGGTGCAGTGGTGCCACAACTCTGCAGAAGTCTGCATTGGACGGGACTGGAGCTGTGTGTACAGAGCGGGGGGAGGGGGTGGGTCCTGCCTCTGCTAATACAATCCCAGCTGAATCAGACGCTTTGCCGGCAGGTGTGACTGTGTCTAAGGACAGGACTGCAAGTACTGGGGGTGGAAGGAAATCCTATGCTGGTGTTGCTGCTGCAGGATCTGGGAAGGGGGAACAAGCAGGGAAGGAGAATGGGAATGGTTTGTCTCCCTCCATGTTTAAAAGGAGGAATGTTGTGCAGCTGAGGTGGGAAGGCGGTGGAATCCCCCCACATAGGAGGGCGGCGGTGGAATCCCCCCACATAGGAGGGCGGTGGTGGAATCCCCCCACATAGGAAGGCGGTGGAATCCCCCCACATAGGAGGGCGGTGGTGGAATCCCCCCACATAGGAGGGCGGTGGTGGAATCCCCCCACATAGGAGGGCGGTGGTGGAATCCCCCCACACAGGAGGGCGGCGGTGGAATCCCCCCACATAGGAGGGCGGTGGTGGAATCCCCCCACATAGGAGGGCGGCGGTGGAATCCCCCCACACAGGAGGGCGGCGGTGGAATCCCCCCACATAGGAGGGCGGTGGTGGAATCCCCCCACATAGGAGGGCGGTGGTGGAATCCCCCCACATAGGAGGGCGGCGGTGGAATCCCCCCACATAGGAGGGCGGTGGTGGAATCCCCCCACATAGGAGGGCAGCGGTGGAATCCCCCCACATAGGAGGGCGGTGGTGGAATCCCCCCACATAGGAAGGCGGTGGAATCCCCCCACATAGGAGGGCGGTGGTGGATAAGATTCTGCAGATGGGGTTCACGCCCGCAGATATCTTCGCCCTGATCAGTCCGGCAGGTTCCTATGAGTATGATTTGTCCTTTCTCCGCCCGGAGTCTTTGGACATATTTTGGGAGAAATATGAACACGTGTGTAGGGGCCTGCCGGACTGGAAGGGGCTCATGCCCAAACTTGTCTCCCGCCAGCCACTCATTAAAGTGGTCACGATTCTGGTCCGTAATGAGTCCATACCACCGGGGGATCTATGTATATGGCTGAGGAGGTATGGAGACGTCCTGGGCCCCCTAAAGAAGATTCTGGATGATCGGGGAATATGGACGGGGGGATGGTCTGCTCAGTTGAAACTAAAAGTCATTGACCATGTCGTCCAGCATCTGCCGTCCTCGGCTTTCCTGGGGAGGGACAGGCTGACCATCTTCTATCCGGGCCAGCCAAAGCTCTGCAATAAATGTGGAGACAAGAGTCACCTTGCGTCCTCCTGTCCAGTGATGAAGTGCTCTCTGTGCCAGGGTATAGGACATCTGGCTAAGGATTGTAACATCATAAGGTGCAATCTGTGCAATGCGGTGGGGCATCCTTATAGCCAGTGTCCTGAGGCAATGCACAATAAGCCTGAGCTCATGAGGGAGTTCTTCCGCCTGGACATGGAGGATGCTCAGAGCTCAACAGCTGGAGGGCCTGTGAGTCCATCTGAGTCTGTGCCAATTCCCAATGTGTCCGTGGTGCCCCAGACTGTGCCAATTCCCAATGTGTCCGTGTCTCCCCAGTCTGTGCCAATTCCCAATGTGTCCGTGGTGCCCCAGACTGTGCCAATTCCCAATGTGTCCGTGGTGCCCCAGACTGTGCCAATTCCCAATGTGTCCGTGGTGCCCCAGACTGTGCCAATTCCCAATGTGTCCGTGGTGCCCCAGACTGTGCCAATTCCCAATGTGTCCGTGGTGCCCCAGACTGTGCCAATTCCCAATGTGTCCGTGGTGCCCCAGACTGTGCCAATTCCCAATGTGTCCGTGGTGCCCCAGACTGTGCCAATTCCCAATGTGTCCGTGGTGCCCCAGACTGTGCCAATTCCCAATGTGCCAGTGTCTTCCCAGTCTGTAAGTAAGGTGTCAGTTGCAGAGAATGTGTCCAATCCTTCTGTGTCTTCTAAAATTGCAGAGGCAGCAAGAGGTGCTGGTGCATCAGGTGCGGTGCCAGTCCCCCTCCCTCGATGCTGCAGGGTTCCTGTTAAGGATGGTGGGGTGCAGAGGAGTGGGGAGGATGGTGAAGAGGCTGGCCTGGGGGTAGATAAGGGAAGGGAGTATGGGGGGGAGGGGGGTGAAGGGTGTGGGGAGGCTGGTGACTCCGGGTTGTCCAAGGATGATATGGAGTGGTTGGAGGATAAAAGGAGGAGAGGCAAAAAGGAGGTACAGTTACCTTAAGTCCTGAGGTTTTGCCTTTGGCGAATAAATTTACGGTACTGTCTGAGGATGACTATGAATGGGACTCGTTCAGTTCTGCATCCTCTATGGATGAAGAGTGCCAGGGTGCAACGAAGCGCGCTGGTTCTCCAGGGAGACGGAGTAGCCAGGCTGGGAAACGGCCTCAGCCACCTTAATGGCAGTTCCCACTCACTTTATATAAAAGGTGACATGCATGGTGATGCTCTTTAGTCTGGCTCTCCCGTAGGGATTATGTTGTGCGCAATTTGGTTTGCACCGTTTATTATGTTCTTGTGTTTGTTTCTGTTTTGTATAGTCATATTCAATTGTTTTGTAAATATGTTTTATTTATTATGGTTTTATTGGATATAAGTTGTTGTTTGTAAGATTTTTTCAATAAACAAAATTAACCCCTCATAATGGGCACAGCGGGTGTACAGACCCGGGAACTCAGCACAGGGATGGTGGGAACTCCTCATAATGGGCACAGCGGGTGTAGAGACCCGGGAACTCAGCGCAGGGATGGTGGGAACCCCTCATAATGGGCACAGCGGGTGTACAGACCCGGGAACTCAGCACAGGGATGGTAGGAACCCCTCATAATGGGCACAGCGGGTGTACAGACCCGGGAACTCAGCACAGGGATGGTGGGAACCCCTCATAATGGGCACAGCGGGTGTACAGACCCGGGAACTCAGCACAGGGATGGTGGGAACTCCTCATAATGGGCACAGCGGGTGTACAGACCCGGGAACTCAGCACAGGGATGGTAGGAACCCCTCATAATGGGCACAGCGGGTGTACAGACCCGGGAACTCAGCACAGGGATGGTGGGAACCCCTCATAATGGGCACAGCGGATGTACAGACCCGGGAACTCAGCGCAGGGATGGTGGGAACCCCTCATAATGGGCACAGCGGGTGTACAGACCCGGGAACTCAGCACAGGGATGGTGGAACCCCTCATAATGGGGCACAGCGGGTGTACAGACCCGGGAACTCAGCACAGGGATGGTGGGAAACTGCCATTCCACTCCTGTCAGTGAAGGGTGTGATTGCTAGTTCCTTTGCTCCTGTGCTCCAGAGACCAGGGGCTAGAGTGGCTTCTCTGCCCCAGGAGGGATGCTGGATCCTGGGGAAGAGCCGGGCGGGGCCCCCCTGGATAGGCCTGTGGAAGATTCTGGGCCTACCCAAAGGAAAGATGAGTCCCTGTCAGCCTTCAGACAGAGGACTGTCAGTAAGTTGAAGCGGATTGAGAAGGAGGAGGAGAAATTGATGGTTTTGATGGCCGAGTTCAGAAAGAAAAAACAGATCTGTGCTAAAGTATACAGTAAGAAAAGACCGGCTCTGAGGCCTGAGCTGAAGGACCTGGAACAAGCTGTGAGGAAACAGAAGGATTTTCTGTATTCTCTGAAGGAGAACAGCGGAATATTTAAAAAAATATATAAGAATGAGGAGCGATTTAATCGCATGAGAAGAGGAGCCGCTTCATGCATGGAGGATGGGGAAGCCAGCGAGGAGATGCAGGTGCAGGCACCTCTGACATTCGCTGAGCCCTCTGCCCCCTTCACACCCCAGCAATGTGGCACATCTCAGGAGGGTGAAGGTCCTGCCATGCTGGATTTCATAACCAAGTTGGAATCCCCTCCAGATGCGGCTTCCCCGGATGGTGATGTCAAGATGGACGCCGTTTCCAATCCTGTGGAGAGAGCAAGATCCACCATGGAGTCTGCAGCAGCTGAGGGAAGCTCTGATCCCAGCCATAAAATCGCACAGGTGACAACCCAGCAAGCAGGTACAGTGTGTGTGCAGGATGGTGGTGGGAACTTTATTAATGACAATAAGCTTGCTGAGGGTTGTAGTGCTGCAGGCAGTCAGCCCATGGACAATGTACAGCGTACACCTGATAAAAACTGCCAGTCTGCAGAGAGGTCCATGGACAATACAGTGACTTTGCCTGGACCAGGCACAGCGGCTGTACCTGCGAATGATGGAGGAGATGCTGGGTGCAGTAGTGCCACAACTCAGCAGAAGTCTGCATTGGACGGGACTGGAGCTGTGTGTACAGAGCGGGGGGAGGGGGTGGGTCCTGCCTCTGCTAATACAATCCCAGCTGAATCAGACGCTTTGCCGGCAGGTGTGACTGTGTCTAAGGACAGGACTGCAAGTACTGGGGGTGGAAGGAAATCCTATGCTGGTGTTGCTGCTGCAGGATCTGGGAAGGGGGAACAAGCAGGGAAGGAGCATGGGAATGGTTTGTCTTCCTCCATGTTCAAAAGGAGGAATGTTGTGCAGCTGAGGTGGGAAGGCGGTGGAATCCCCCCACATAGGAGGGCGGCGGTGGAATCCCCCCACATAGGAGGGCGGTGGTGGAATCCCCCCACATAGGAAGGCGGTGGAATCCCCCCACATAGGAGGGCGGTGGTGGAATCCCCCCACACAGGAGGGCGGTGGTGGAATCCCCCCACATAGGAGGGCGGTGGTGGATAAGATTCTGCAGATGGGGTTCACGCCCGCAGATATCTTCGCCCTGATCAGTCCGGCAGGTTCCTATGAGTATGATTTGTCCTTTCTCCGTCCGGAGTCTTTGGACATTTTTTGGGAGAAATATGAACACGTGTGTAGGGGCCTGCCGGACTGGAAGGGGCTCATGCCCAAACTTGTCTCCCGCCAGCCACTCATTAAAGTGGTCACGATTCTGGTCCGCAATGAGTCCATACCATCGGGGGATCTATGTATATGGCTGAGGAGGTATGGAGACGTCCTGGGCCCCCTAAAGAAGATTCTGGATGACCGGGGAATATGGACGGGGGGATGGTCTGCTCAGTTGAAACTAAAAGTCATTGACCATGTCGTCCAGCATCTGCCATCCTCAGCTTTCCTGGGGAGGGACAGGCTGACCATCTTCTATCCGGGCCAGCCAAAGCTCTGCAATAAATGTGGAGACAAGAGTCACCTTGCGTCCTCCTGTCCAGTGATGAAGTGCTCTCTGTGCCAGGGTATAGGACATCTGGCTAAGGATTGTAACCTCATAAGGTGCAATCTGTGCAATGCGGTGGGGCATCCTTATAGCCAGTGTCCTGAGGCAATGCACAATAAGCCTGAGCTCATGAGAGAGTTCTTCCGCCTGGACATGGAGGATGCTCGGAGCTCAACAGCTGGAGGGCCTGTGAGTCCATCTGAGTCTGTGCCAATTCCCAATGTGTCCGTGGTGCCCCAGACTGTGCCAATTCCCAATGTGTCCGTGTCTCCCCAGTCTGTGCCAATTCCCAATGTGTCCGTGGTGCCCCAGACTGTGCCAATTCCCAATGTGTCCGTGGTGCCCCAGACTGTGCCAATTCCCAATGTGTCAGTGTCTTCCCAGACTGTGCCAATTCCCAATGTGTCCGTGGTGCCCCAGACTGTGCCAATTCCCAATGTGTCCGTGGTGCCCCAGACTGTGCCAATTCCCAATGTGTCCGTGGTGCCCCAGACTGTGCCAATTCCCAATGTGTCCGTGTCTCCCCAGTCTGTGCCAATTCCCAATGTGTCCGTGGTGCCCCAGACTGTGCCAATTCCCAATGTGTCAGTGTCTTCCCAGTCTGTAAGTAAGGTGTCAGTTGCAGAGAATGTGTCCAATCCTTCTGTGTCTTCTAAAATTGCAGAGGCAGCAAGAGGTGCTGGTGCATCAGGTGCGGTGCCAGTCCCCCTCCCTCGATGCTGCAGGGTTCCTGTTAAGGATGGTGGGGTGCAGAGGAGTGGGGAGGATGGTGAAGAGGCTGGCCTGGGGGTAGATAAGGGAAGGGAGTATGGGGGGGAGGGGGGTGAAGGGTGTGGGGAGGCTGGTGACTCCGGGTTGTCCAAGGATGATATGGAGTGGTTGGAGGATAAAAGGAGGAGAGGCAAAAAGGAGGTACAGTTACCTTAAGTCCTGAGGTTTTGCCTTTGGCGAATAAATTTACGGTACTGTCTGAGGATGACTATGAATGGGACTCGTTCAGTTCTGCATCCTCTATGGATGAAGAGTGCCAGGGTGCAACGAAGCGCGCTGGTTCTCCAGGGAGAGGGAGGAGCCAGGCTAGGAAACAGCCTCAGCCACCTTAATGGCAGTTCCCACTCACTTTATATAAAAGGTGACATGCATGGTGATGCTCTTTAGTCTGGCTCTCCCGTAGGGATTATGTTGTGCGCAATTTGGTTTGCACCGTTTATTATGTTCTTGTGTTTGTTTCTGTTTTGTATAGTCATATTCAATTGTTTTGTAAATATGTTTTATTTATTATGGTTTTATTGGATATAAGTTGTTGTTTGTAAGATTTTTTCAATAAACAAAATTAACCCCTCATAATGGGCACAGCGGGTGTACAGACCCAGGAACTCAGGGATGGTGGGAACCCCTCATAATGGGGCACAGCGGGGGTACAGACCCGGGAACTCAGGGATGGTGGGAACCCCTCATAATGGGGCACAGCGGGGGTACAGACCCGGGAACTCAGCACAGGGATGGTGGGAACTCCTCATAATGGGGCACAGCGGGTGTACAGACCCGGGAACTCAGCACAGGGATGGTGGGAACCCCTCATAATGGGCACAGCGGGTGTACAGACCCGGGAACTCAGCACAGGGATGGGGGGAACTCCTCATAATGGGGCACAGCGGGTGTACAGGCCCGGGAACTCAGCACAGGGATGGTAGGAACCCCTCATAATGGGCACAGCGGGTGTACAGACCCAGGAACTCAGCACAGGGATGGTGGGAACCCCTCATAATGGGGCACAGCGGGTGTACAGACCCGGGAACTCAGCACAGGGATGGTGAGAACCCCTTATAATGGGCACAGCAGGTGTACAGATCCGGGAACTCAGCACAGGGATGGTGGGAACTCCTCATAATGAGAACAGCAGGTGTACAGACCCGGGAACTCAGCACAGGGATGGTGGGAACCCCTCATAATGGGCACAGCGGGTGTACAGACCCGGGAACTCAGCACAGGGATGGTGGGAACCCCTCATAATGGGCACAGCGGGTGTACAGACCCGGGAACTCAGCACAGGGATGGTAGGAACCCCTCATAATGGGCACAGCGGGTGTACAGACCCAGGAACTCAGCACAGGGATGGTGGGAACCCCTCATAATGGGGCACAGCGGGTGTACAGACCCGGGAACTCAGCACAGGGATGGTGAGAACCCCTCATAATGGGCACAGCGGGTGTACAGATCCGGGAACTCAGCACAGGGATGGTGGGAACTCCTCATAATGAGAACAGCAGGTGTACAGACCCGGGAACTCAGCACAGGGATGGTGGGAACCCCTCATAATGGGCACAGCGGGGGTACAGACCCGGGAACTCAGCACAGGGATGGTGGGAACCCCCCATAATGGGCACAGCGGGTGTACAGACCCGGGAACTCAGCACAGGGATGGTGGGAACCCCTCATAATGGGCACAGCGGGTGTACAGACCCGGGAACTCAGCACAGGGATGGTGGGAACCTCTCATAATGGGCACAGCGGGGGTACAGACCCGGGAACTCAGCACAGGGATGGTGGGAACCTCTCATAATGGGCACAGCGGGTGTACAGACCCGGGAACTCAGCACAGGGATGGTGGGAACCCCTCATAATGGGGCACAGCGGGTGTACAGACCCGGGAACTCAGCACAGGGATGGTGGGAACCCCTCATAATGGGCACAGCGGGTGTACAGACCCGGGAACTCAGCACAGGGATGGAGAGAACTCCTCATAATGGGCACAGCGGGTGTACAGACCCGGGAACTCAGCACAGGGATGGTGGGAACCCCTCATAATGGGGCACAGCGGGTGTACAGACCCGGGAACTCAGCACAGGGATGGTGGGAACCCCTCATAATGGGCACAGCGGGTGTACAGAGCCGGGAACTCAGCACAGGGATGGTGGTAAGTGATTTTTAGGGTGTCGGGGGGATGGAGCGGGGGTAATGCCCGTCTCTCTCTCTCTCTCTCGGTGTTCAGGATCAGATGGAGGAGTACGGCGGCGCAGGCGGCGGATGTGTCATGGCGGAGGGTTGGGTGTTGCTCTGCCGGCAGGACAATGGAGGGGACCGGCTGGTCGCTGTGGAATCCCCCAACAAGCTGACCGGCCAGCAGGACTTATTCGGAGTGGATTACAAACCCATCAGCAGGTAGGTGGAGCCCAGGGTGGGGGCGGCTCTGGGATCAGGGTGTATATAGAGATTTGTTGGGGGAGGGGCTCATTCTGTGTCTCTACAGGTGGGAGGATGTTGTGGACGCCACTTACTCCATGCGGCTGGCGAGGCAACCGAGATCTACCCAACCGGACGAGGAGGCGGTACAGAAATTACGGTAATGACCGGCAATGCCAACACCCCCCCCCCCCCCAATGTCTGCCACCATGTTGTACCCACCTTCATTGTGTGCCACCCACCTTTTGTCTTCACTAGGAGTACCCACCCTAATTGTGTGCCACCCACCTTGTGTCCTTACTAGAAATGCCCACCTTCATTGTGTGCCACCCACCTTGTGTCTTCACTAGGAGTACCCACCCTAATTGTGTGCCACCCACCTTGTGTCTTTACTAAAAATGCCCACCTACACCCAGCTAGTGTCCACCTCCTATGTTTATATTAGGAATACCTTATCTATGAAATGTAGTACCATAGAGGTTGTACCTATGTGCTAGGAATGCCCACCTTGTATGCTTTACCTGGAGTACTCACCCTTATCCATGAGCCACCTACCTTTATGTCCCTACACGGCCACCCTCATTATTTCTATAGTACCCAATCTTATCTTATTACTGGGGATACCACCTGTATGTCCTTACCAGGTGTACCTACCTATATGTACACAGTACCCACCTTTATATCTGTATTAGGACCACCCCCATTATCTCTGCACCCCCCCCCCTTCATTTCTGTAGTACTTACCTTTATGTCAGAAATCCCTCCCCCATTGTGACTCCTCCCACTGTCTCCCCCCGCAGGTTTGTCCCTCCCTCCTGGACATACGAGTGTGACGAGGATTTGGTGCACTTCCTGCATGAACATGTGGGGAAGGAAGACGAGACTTTGGGGAACATCAAACAGTTTGTGGACAGTATCAACGTCTCCTCTGCTACGGTACAGACCTGTCACATGGGGGGCGGGGAAATGGGTGGAGACATGTCATATGGGGCGGGGAAATGGGTGGAGACATGTCACATGGGGGGGCGGGGATATGGGTGGAGACATGTCACATGGGGGCGGGGAGATGGGTGGAGACATGTCATGTGGGGGGGGGGGTAGGAGGGGCAGAGCCATGTCATGTGGGGCGGGGTAGGAGGGGCAGAGCCATGTCATGTGGGGGGGTAGGAGGGGCAGAGCCATGTCATATGGGGGGTAGGAGGGGCAGAACCATGTCATGTGGGGGGGGTAGGAGGGGCAGAACCATGTCATGTGGGGGGGGGTAGGAGGGGCAGAAGTCACATGACTTGGTCTGACGCAGGGACATGAACATAATGAGACCGGCTGATTACACTGGAGGGAGGATCTCAGGAATTGGCCCCTGGCTGCTTCTCCATTGAGTTCTTTGTATCCCTGGTCCTTGTACATTATTTCCTGTCCTTTGGCCCCCGAAACGCGTCGGCCTTTCTGTGAAATCTTCCACCTCATGTTACACATTTTGTATCTGGACTGTCGGCTCGGGGTGCGGCGCCTCAGTCTCGGGTCCATTGATTTGGTGACAGGGAATCGTTTGTTGTATAGAAACCCCCAATCCAGATACCCGGCATGAACACCCCAATAGGACAGTCCCGGGGGCCCGGGGCCCCACCTATCCACTTCCAAAGTAAAATGCCCCCGAAACTGAAATGTGACCCCTGTGTCCCCCCCCCAGGAGGATAATAACTTGGCCTGCCTGACAGACGGCTACCACGACACGTACTGGGAGAGCGACGGGTCCCACGGCCAGCATTGGGTCCAACTCAACATGAAGGAAGGAACCATCGTCAAGTAAGTGTGTTCTCAAAAGTTTGTGCACCCCTGACCAGCGCTTGTTCCAAGACCACGCCCACCAATATGGAGGGGCCTCTTTCTATGTGTAACGTCCTTCACTCTACTGGGAAACCTTCCACAAGACGTTGGCGCGTGTACGCGGGCATTTGTGAGGTCAGGTACTGATGTGGGATGAGAAGACCTGGATCACAATGGGCCTTCCAATTGATCCCAAAGGCGTTCAGTAGGGGTGAGGTCAGGACTCTGTGCAGGACACCCGAGTTCCTCCACCCCAACCTCATCAGACCCGGTCTGTATGGAGAAGGTTCCTCTCTTTTTGGAAGATCTTCCCACAGACGCGTGTCGGGAGCAATTTGTGCCGATTCACCCCAAAGAACATTTGTGAGGTCAACTCAGAGTAACAAAGTACCAAGAGGAACTGGGTGTATTGGGAGTAACGTGAGGGGTTGTTTTTTTTTTTTATATAAAAAAACTTTATTTAACCACTTAAGGACCGCCTCCTGCACATATACGGCGGCAGAATGGCACGGCTGGGCACAAGCATGTACCTGTACGTCCTCTGCTAGTACCCAGCCACGGGTCGCAGGCATGCGATCCGGTCCGAAGCCGCGGGACCAGCGGATCCGATCGCCACTGGAGTCCCGCGATCGGTCCCCGGAGCTGAAAAACGGGGAGAGGTGAGTGTAAACACACCTTCCCCGTTCTTCACTGTGGCGCTGTCATCGATCGTGTGATCCCTTTTATAGGGAAACACAATCAATGACGTCACACGTCCAGCCCCGCGCCCCCTTACAGTTAGAAACACAGATGAGGTCACATTTAACCCCTTTAGCGCCCCCTAGTGGTTAACTCCCAAACAGCAGTTGTTATTTTCACAGTAATCAGTGCATTTTTTGCTGTGAAAATGACAATGGTCCCAAAAATGTGTTAAAATTGTCCGAAGTGTCCGCCATAATGTCGCAGTCACGAAAAAATCACTGATCGCCGCCATTAGTAGTAAAAAAAAAATTTTGAATAAAAATATCCCCTATTTTGTAAACGCTATAAATTTTGCACAAACCAATCAATAAACGATTATTGCGATATTTTTGGTAAAAAAAATAAATAAATAAAAAAAAATGTAGAATACGTATCGGCCTAAACTGAGGGAAAAAAATGTTTTTTATATATTTTTGGGGGATAAAAAGTAAAAAATATTTAATTTTTTTCAAAATTGTCGCTCTCTTTTTGTTTATAGCGCAAAAACTAAAAACCGCAGAGGTGATCAAATACCACCAAAATAAATCTCTATTTGTGGGAAAAAAGGACGCCAATTTTGTTTGGGAGCAACGTCGCACGACCGCGCAATTGTCAGTTAAAGCGACGCAGTGCCAAATCGCAAAAAATGGCCAGGTGCTTTACCTGCATTTTGGTCCGGGTCTTAAGTGGTTAAAGTACTAAATGCCTAAATACCGCCTGAAAAACTCCTGGCCAGCAACCTCAATGTGAAAGCCGGAAGGTTTTCACACTGCGGCGATGCGCTGGCGGGAGAGAAAAAAAATCTCCTGCAAGCAGCATCTTTGGAGCGGTGAGAGGAGCGGCGTGTATACCCCTTCTTCACCGCTCCTTCACCCCTTCTTCACCCCTCCTTCACCCCTTCTTCACCACTCCTTCACCGCTCCTTCACCCCTCCTTCACCCCTCCTTCACCCCTTCTTCACCACTCCTTCACCGCTCCTTCACCGCTTCTTCGCTCCTCCTTCACCCCTTCTTCACCACTCCTTCACCGCTCCTTCACCCCTCCTTCACCCCTTCTTCACCCCTTCTTCACCCCTCCTTCACCCCTTCTTCACCCCTCCTTCACCCCTTCTTCACCCCTTCTTCACCCCTTCTTCACCACTCCTTCACCGCTCCTTCACCGCTCCTTCACCCCTTCTTCACCGCTTCTTCACCCCTTCTTCACCGCTCCTTCACCGCTTCTTCACCCCTCCTTCACCGCTCCTTCACCCCTCCTTCACCCCTCCTTCTTCACCCCTTCTTCACCACTCCTTCACCCCTCCTTCACCCCTTCTTCACCGCTCCTTCACCCCTTCTTCACCGCTCCTTCACCGCTTCTTCGCTCCTTCACCGCTTCTTCACCCCTCCTTCACCCCTTCTTCACCCCTCCTTCACCGCTCCTTCACCGCTCCTTCACCCCTTCTTCACCCCTCCTTCACCCCTCCTTCACCCCTCCTTCACCGCTCCTTCACCCCTCCTTCACCGCTCCTTCACCCCTTCTTCACCCCTCCTTCACCCCTCCTTCACCCCTTCTTCACCCCTTCTTCACCCCTTCTTCACCCCTCCTTCACCCCTTCTTCACCGCTCCTTCACCCCTCCTTCACCCCTTCTTCACCGCTCCTTTACCGCTCCTTCACCCCTTCTTCACCGCTCCTTCACCGCTTCTTCACCCCTTCTTCACCGCTCCTTCACCCCTTCTTCACCGCTCCTTCACCGCTTCTTCAGCCCTTCTTCACCCCTCCTTCACCGCTCCTTCACCCCTTCTTCACCCCTCCTTCACCCCTTCTTCACCGCTCCTTCACCGCTCCTTCACCACTTCTTCACCCCTCCTTCACCGCTCCTTCACCGCTCCTTCACCCCTCCTTCACCGCTCCTTCACCCCTCCTTCACCGCTCCTTCACCCCTCCTTCACCGCTCCTTCACCCCTTCTTCACCGCTCCTTCACCCCTCCTTCACCGCTCCTTCACCCCTCCTTCACCGCTCCTTCACCGCTCCTTCCCATTGAAAACAATGGGAAACCGCGGCAATACCGCCTGCAATGCACCTCTGCAGAGGCGCATTGCGAGCGGTATTAACCCTTTATTGTCCGCTAGCAGGGGTTAATACCGCACCGCTAGCGGCCGAATCCCGCGGCAATTCCGACGGTATAGCGCCGCTATTTTTAGCTTTATTTTTTAGCGGCGCTATACCGCCACTGCGCCTCCTGCCCCAGTGTAAAAGGGGCCTTATTGGGAGTAACTCGAGTAGAGATTCTCCCCATTAGAGTAGATTGGTGGTGTGACTCGGTGCACATCTTGCGCCATGTACGCGTTTCTTGAAGAGCCGCTGGAGGGTGAACATTGCGAGATGTCGCCTTGAAGAAACACCTGAGAGGAGATCTGATCGGGATTCATAAATACATCAATGGTGAGCCCAACATGGGGAAGAAACTATTCAGATTCAGGAAGTATCAGAAGACTCGGAGCCACTCGAAGAGATTGGAGGAGAAGCGGTTTAACCCCAAACTGCGTAGGCAGTAAGGCTGTGGAACTCCCTCCCACATTCAGTGGTGTCAGCGAGAAGTATTGATTAAGCTCCGTACACACGACCGGGATTCCTGGTGTTATAAAGTCCGCCGGGAATCCCGATGGGGAAAACTGAGAACCGGCTCGGTAAGTTTCCCCCCTACACACGGGGAGAATCCCGGCCCTGTGTACGCTCCCTCAGTGTTTCCCCATAGCAAAAAAAAATGTATTTTATTAATAAGGAATCGCTCACAAACAGATCAAGTATAGAAAGAGTTAAAAATAAAAACATACATTATACACAGAAAGATACATAAAACTTCGATGTGAACAGAAGGTTGACACCAAATGGACAGCAGTGAGCCCCTGTGAGTCAACGCGTTTCGCTATTTTGCTTCGTCAGGGCACACTTGGGGACGATGGAAAAGAACGGGTCTCACCATCTTATCAGCACACAATTAACCCGGATGGGAGACTCCAGATTGGACCTCAAAGTGACGCCATCGTATGAAGAGGAAAGGGAAAAAGGTATTCTACCGTTACCAGCGGCTAAATATTGTGTAGCAAAGGAGCGTGGTGGTCGGTGCTTCCGTGGGGGGTGTACTGAATCCCACTCTATCCCTGCCTGTCCTACAGATACAGTTGCACCTTTCTGTGACAGACGGGTCTGGCTGTTGCCCATAGTAACAAGTCTCTGATACTATGGACCAAACCCCCCTCCCCCTCCCGTGTTCCTATTTCTTTCTAATCATCCGGGTGTTTATCATGTGATAGATGTTACTCTGCAATAAACCCAATAGGAAGAAATATTTTCTACACAATATTTGGCCGCTGGAACGGTAGAAGACCTTTTTCCCTTTCCTCTTCATACGATGGCGTCACTTTGAGGTCCAATCCGGAGTCTCCCTTCCGGGTTAATTGTGTGCTGATAAGATGGTGAGACCCGTTCTTTTCCATCGTCCCCAAGTGTGCCCTGACGAAGCGAAATAGCGAAACGCGTTGACTCCCAGGGGCTCACTGCTGTCCATTTGGTGACAACCTTCTGTTCACATCATCGTTTTATGTATCTTTCTGTGTATAATGTATGTGTTTTTTTTTTTTTAAACCTTTCTATACTTGATCTGTTTGTGAGCGATTCCTTATTAATAAAATACAATTTGTATTATTCTCTCGTCCATCTTGCCCACAAAGTCCGTCCCAGAGTCTTTGATTCTTCTTTTTTTCACAAACTTGATCCTATATGGATGTGGCTTTAGGAGTGTTCTATTTTTTTGCATGTCATTATGGAGATGTTGGATGAGAAGACCCGGCTCATTCTAATTCATCCCAAAAGGGGTTGAGGTCAGGACTCTGTGCAGGTCACTCATGTTTCTCCAAACCAAACTGGTCAATCCATGGCTTTGTACACACGGGGGGGGGGGGGTCATGGTGAAACAGAAAAGGGTCTTCACCAAACTGTTACCATAAGGTTGGAAGAGATGAATGTCTTTGTATGGTGGAGTATAACAATATTTTTCAATGTAGACCCCCTCCCCCCCCCTTTCCTCGGACGGAGAATCCCTACGCTTTGGCCTTGCAGTGTACTCTACTGTCCTCCCACCTCAGCTATGAGGCAGCACAGGGTGGTCACGTGCTCCGTAGTCTGAAGGTGTAAATGACGGTTTTATGTACAGTGAAGCCTTCGTTCCAGAAACACGCTTGTAATCCAAAGCGCTTGTATATCAAAGCATTTATTTTACAGGGTATAAAAGAGAAGAGAGGCTCCGCCTCCAAGTGTAGCAATAAGTTGCTAAATGTTGTCCCTTCATTAACCCCTTAACGCCCACCGCACGACTATATACGTCCGCAAAATGCCATGGACAGGCAGAAGGACGTATATATACGTCCTTGCCTTCTAGCGGGTGGGGGGTCCGATCGGGACCCCCCCCACCACTGCGTGCGGCGGGCAGATTCCCTCGGGGAGCGATCCGGGATGACGGCGCGGCTATTCGTTTATAGCCGCTCCGTCGCGATCGCTCCCCGGAGCTGAAGAACGGGAGAGGCGTATGTAAACACAGCTTCCCCGTGCTTCACTGTGGCGCTGCATCGATCGTGTGATCCCTTTTATAGGGAGACTGGATCGACGACGTCACACCTACAGCCACACCCCCCTACAGTTGTAAACACACACTAGGTGAAGCCTAACTCCTACAGCGCCCCCTGTGGTTAACTCCCAAACTGCAACTGTCATTTTCACAGTAATCAGTGCAATTTAAATGCATTTTTTGCTGTGAAAATGACAATGGTCCCAAAAATGTGTCAAAATTGTCCGAAGTGTCCGCCGTAATGTCGCAGTCACGAAAAAAAATCGCTGATCGCCGCCAATAGTAGTAAAAAAAAAAAATTAATAAAAATGCCATAAAACTATCCCCTATTTGGTTTGCGCAAAATTTATAGCGTTTACAAATCGATAAACGCTAATTGCGATTTTTTTTTTACCAAAAATAGGTATAAGAATACGTATCGGCCTAAACTGAGGAAAAAAAATGTATATATGTTTTTGGGGGATATTTATTATAGCAAAAAGTAAAACATATTGCATTTTTTTTTTAAATTGTCGCTCTATTTTTGTTTATCGCGCAAAAAATAAAAACCGCAGAGGTGATCAGATACCACCAAAAGAAAGCTTTATTTGTGGGGAAAAAAGGACGCCAATTTTGTTTGGGAGCCACGTCGCACGACCGCGCAATTGTCTGTTAAAGCGACGCAGTGCTGAATCGCAAAACCTGGCCTGGGCATTTAGCTGCAAAATGGTCCGGGGCTTAAGTGGTTAAATGTAACCAAATTACTACACTTAGAGGCGCCTCTCTTCTCTTTTATACTCAGTTGTGACGTAACGCTACTCTTATATCAAGACATCGCTTGTATATCAAGGCAAAAGTTATTTAAAAAAATATGCTTGTCTTGCAAAGCGCTCTCAAACCAAGTTACTCTCAAACCAAGGTATAACCGTACTTCACAGAATTCTGACAAGCAGAACAAGATCTGTTGGTCGGTGATCTCGCTGAGTATAACGGAGGGGTGGAGGGTCTCCCTATCGGGCTCTGCAGGCTGTTCTGATGGGATCTCCTCCATGAATGGAATGTTGCTGACTTGTGGCCTTTCCCAGTGATAACCATTGCAGGCCGGCGTTCCGGAGGCGCGGACAATGGAGAGGAATGCTTTGATGGGAAACCGCAGACCACATGACCTGGTGGGGGGGGGGGAGGGGGAAACGTATTCCACGTACGAGGGTCTTCAGAAGAGTCCGCACTTCTTTATATATTTAATAGAGTTTATAAAAGTGTGAAAAGATTTTATGTAACTATGGAAGCAGAAAAATACAATGTAACCCCGACATCCAATCACACAGGGGGGGGGGGGGATTGTGTCTTTTTTCAGCCTCACCTTCTATGTAATACGATGTAAGATCCGTTCACACCGGGCGACTCGCCCTCCTGACAAGTGGCGCTCCGCTCTGTTCAATGGAACCGTTCTGATAGGAGAGGCTCAAGTCGCTCAGAATTAGAAAAAGGTTCGGGTGCGACTTTGGGGGCGACTTACAGAAGTCATTTTGCAAGTCGCCTCTGAAGTCGTCTTGCCGAGTCGCCCCCAATAAAGAACGGGGAAGGTTTGTTTACACGCAGCTCTCCCCGTTCTTCAGCTCCGGGGACCGATCGCGGGACTCCAGCGCCGATCGGCCCTATGGGGGAGAGGATGGGATCTATGAAATGACCTTTTATAGAGATGTCTGGCTTACACCTGTAGTGTTGGGTTCTTTGGTGACATGTGAGCCCTTCTGACCTTCCTTCTATGTCTGCAGGAAGCTGCTCCTGGTTGTGGACTCTACGGACGACAACTACATGCCCAAAAGGGTGATGGTGTACGGCGGCGAGCGAGACTCCCTGAAGAAGCTGAATGACGTCCTCCTAGAGGAGTGAGTACAACGCCGGGGTCACATGGTGGCGGGGAAATTCTATTTATTAGACTGTATATGGGAGTCGTGATTGGGATTTGGTCGATTTTTTTATTTTCTCTTTGAGTATTTCCAAATTCACAAACTCGCCTGTTGTGCCAAATGTATCAATAATTTCATATGATCTTCATTTCAGAAACGATCATTTTACCCTCTTGCTGCCCATAGAACACAGAGGGCGGGGCTTAATGCCAACACACCCCAACGATGCATCCCTGGGCAGCAGAGGTGTGTGCACTGAGGGTCCAGCAACTCCCGGGATCTAATAATGATGATATATACAGTGTGTGTGTATATGTATATATGTGTGTGTGTGTGTGTGTGTATATATCTATATATATATACATACACACACACGCGCTATATTACCAAAAGTATTGGGACTGCTGCCTTTACACACACACCCCCTCTATATATACACCATATCACCAAAGGTGTTCTATCAGGTTCGGGGTAAAACCCGTCCGGGATAACTTCCTCTTTAAAAGTAAATTGATGCTTTTTTTAGGAATATCTCTAATGCCGCGTACACACCAACGGATTTTCTGTTGGGGGGGGGGGGGGGGGGGGGGGCTCACGCTTGTCTTGCATACACATGGGTCACACTAAATCCTGACTGTCAAAAACACGGTGACGTACAACTCTACAACAAGCCGAGGAAAAATGAAGTTCAATGCTTTTAATTTGTTATGAAAAGGTGAACTTTACTTTTAAAGTGAACCTGTCACCTGAACTTTGATGGCTTTCGTTTTGCGGCACCACCGTGGAAAAAAAAAAAACTGTCACCTGAAGTAAAACAGCCCCCTTCTGGTGGCAATAATTTTTTTTTTAAACTTTATTTTTTTCCCCATTAAATTATAAAACAAATATGTAAAAAGCAACACCCCCCCCCCCCCCCCCCCGTACACACACACTAACGGTATCGGTTATGCACATGTATGATACTTAGGAATGCACTACACATGCAGAATCCTGGAGTGTAACATATATGTGCGCTGCGGGAAAAGGGGGTGGGGCTTTACTGCCCACACTGTACATATACATTGCCGGGCCGCCGATGTTTCACCTCACCATGCCAACAAGATGTGCCCACAAAGTCCACCTATTTGTTTGAGTTTCTCAATCCTTGTGTGGATGTTTCTGTGCTGTTGGGGCTTCATTTACACTTTTCTCCGACTTCAACACGCATTAAAGTGCCTCCCGCTTCAACATGCTTTTATGATGTGTTTTTGATGCTTCAGTGATGCTCTTTTGAAGCTTGTCCTCTGTGTGTGAATATCTCATACCTGCAATTTCTCCAAAACAAAGCGAAGCTAAAGCTGATATAAAGACTCTCAAAAGCCGCAGGGGCTTCAAGCGAGCTTTGCCATAGACTTCTATGGGGACTTTGAAGCACCACTGAGAAGTAGTTTACACTCGTTTCAAAACAAGGCTTCGGACAGGCTTTGTTAAAGCTCCGTCGTGAATGCCAGTCAAAGCTCATGTCTCTAAATGGTTAACTTATAGTTCTGTTAACACAGGCCTTTGCTTGGTGCTTCAGTGAGGTTTTTAAGTTTTTTGTTTTTTTGTTTGGTGTTCACGTTTGTCACGTCTGATCTGTAGGGTGCCGGTCCTCAGGCCCTGAACGTCTTGGGAGGGGGGGACACGGCCTTCTGGCTTAGTTCTCCTGCTCTCATGGGGTCTCCCTTCAGGGGAGCCCTACCTAGTACTGGGAGGGTTCTGTTTCGGCAGACCCTCTAAGGAAGTTGGGTCCGTGTCGGCTTCGGTTCCTCAGACTTGAGTACCTCAGTCCCCGTCTGCAGCCCAACGCCCCGGGGGATCAGGGTTTTGGGTCCTTTCTCACAGGAGGACCACTTGACGTTGCACCCGTCTGCACGTTTTTGTGAACACTGGCCCGGATTCAAGAAGCAATTGCGCCTGTGTAACCATAGTTACGCAGCGCAATTGCTTACTTGCCCCGGCGTAACGAATGCTCCTGATTCAGGAACCTCGTTACGCCGACTGCAGCCTAAGATATGCGCGGCATAAGGCTCTTATGACCGCTAGGGGGCGCTCCCATTGTGCTCAGTGTATAGTATGCAAATTGCATACTAACGCCGATTCACAACGTTGCGCGAGCCCTGCGTACACAGTTTACGTCGTTTCCGTACGGCGTCTTTCGCGTAAGGCTGCCCCTATTAGCAGGGGCACCCAATGTTACGTATACCCGTCGTTCCCGCGTCGCGAAATTTCAAATTTACGTTGTTTGCGTAAGTGATTCGTGAATGGCGCTGGACACCATTCACGTTCACTTTGAAGCAAATGACGTCCTTGCGGCGTCATTTGCCGCAATGCACGGAGCATGCGCTCTACGATCGGCGCGGAAACACGCCTAATTTAAATGATTCCCGCCCCCTACGGGATCATTTAAATTGCGCGCGCTTACACCGGGCATTTTGCCGGCGCGCCCACGCAATTTACGGAGCTACTGCTCCTTGAATCAAGGGCAGCGCAGTAAATTTGCGGGGGTGCAGGGCAAAAACGTTGCCCTGCTCCTCCCTAAAAAAAGAGCAAATCTACCTGAATCCGGGCCATTCTTTATGTGTGTGCACATTTTTTCTGCACCGGGTGGAGTTTTTTGGGTGTGTTCACACGCCATAGGCTTTTCTAAAATAAAAAGATGTGCCCCTGGAGTGGCAGTCCATGGGTGCTGTAATTGCACTTGTGTTTTTCCCGGCACATTTGCTTTTTTGGCACCTTGGTCACGTCACCATATTACACTTTTTAACACCTGCCTCTAGGGCCGGCCATTGTACAATGGTCACTTTCCACTCTCCTCATCTCTCTTTCTCACCCACCTTTCTTTTTTATTTCTCCCCGTGTTTTGTCACGTTTTTGTCTTTTTTTTTGTTTGTGCACGTTTTGTTCACTGTGTGATTAGTAGGGTGCGGGTCCTCGGGCCCTGAAAGTCTTGGGAGTGGGGGGACACAGCCTTCTGGCTTAGTTCACTTGCTCTCATGGGGCTTTTTTTCCCTTTTTTTTTGGGGGGGGGGGGTAGGGGGAAGTAGGTGGGATTAGACAGTAGGTAGTCGATACTGGTTGAGGGGTAGCCAATGTTAGGAAACCCGGTAGACAATTAGAAGGGTAGAGACCCCCTGAGAGGGGTAAGCCCAAACAGAATCTACATCGGGGGCTCTCCCGGTCTTCCCGTCTCTCGGTTTTTCCTTTTCGTTTTTTATCTTTTTCACTTTCTTGATAATTCAAATGGTTGATGGTATAACAAGATGTGATTATTGTGAATGCCCTTAACGTGTATCTGTTTTATCTTTTTGAAAACAAATAAAATATATATACCGTATTTATCGCGGTATAACGCTCACCCCTAATTTTGCCCCCAATCCTGTGGAAAAAAACGTTTTTTTTGTACTTACAGATTTGGTGTCTTGCGCGGCGTCCTTCTGCGGCTTCCGGGGGTCCTCTTCGTCGGGTCCGGCGTCCTTCTGCGGCGTCCTCGGGTCCTCCCCGCTCGTTTCCCGTGCCGAGTTTGAATACTGCGCCGACTTATACCGAGCGCAGTACACTCGTGTATCGTCGGGCAGGCTCGGCAACTCTCGTGCTGATGTCCTGTACGCTCAGGATGTCAGCGCAAGAAGTGCCGAGACTGCCCGAAGATACATGAGTGTACTGCGCTCGGTATATGCCGGTGCAGTATTCAAACTCGTGGCGAGAAAGCAGGTATCGGCGTATACCGCGCACCCACAATTTTGCCCTGATTTTCAGGGCAAAATAGTGTGCGGTATACGCCGATAAATATGGTATATAAAAAAAAAAATACAGTATTTGGAAATCCGACGGACTGTTTACATGTTTAAATGTGAAAATCAGAGGTGTTCTGTCACATTAGCAAACCATGTCAGGTCAGCAGGTTTGCTGCTGCTTTTAACATTTAGGCTGCATTCACACCTGAGCGTTTTGTCGCCTGAAGCGCGACGCCCCAAAACGCTAGAGGGGAAAAAATACATTATTCTCTATGAAGATGGTTCACATCTCCACTACAAATCGCCGAACGCCTGAAGCCCAAACAAGTTCTGGACCCTTTTTTGTCGCTCGAATTTGGGCGTTTTACATTGGTGACCCTAGACCTGTAAAAAACTTCGCCTTTTGTCGCGGCAAATCGCGGTAAAAAACGCTGCGTTTTGTCGCAGTAAAAAAACAACGCAAAACGCTACGCTCAGGTGTGAATGAAGCCTTAAACAGTCCATCAGATTTCCAAACACTGGGCTGAATTCAGAAAGGACTTACGATGATGTATCTCCAGATACGCCGTCGTAAGTCCAAATGTGCGCCGTCGTATTTATACGCTTATTCAGGAAATCAGATACGCCTGAATTTTGGCTTCGTACGACCGACATAAGTCTCCTACGCCGTCGTATCTTGGGCGCATATTTACGCTGGCCGCAAGGGGCGCTTCCGTTGATTTACACGTCGAATATGTAAATGAGCTAGATGCGCCGATTCACGAACGTACTTGCGCCCGTCGCATTAAGCTACGCCGTTTACGTAAGGTGTACGTCCGGCGTAACTTTACCCCTCATAAAGCAGGGGTTAGTCATGTTAAGGTATGGGCGCGGGAACAGCGTCGTATTTTACGTTGTTTGCGTAAGTCGTACGTGAATGGGGCTGGGTGTCGGTTATGTTCACGTCGAAAGCATTGAGCCGTCGTATCTTAGGGAGTATTTGCGACGTGATTCTGAGAATGCGCGCGCATCCCCCGTTCGATCGGCCATTTATTTACATGGAGTCATGGTTAATTATAATACAACACGCCCACTGCCTTGCTACTTTGAATTACGTGGGCTTACGCCGGCCAATTTACGTTACGCCGGCGTACATATGGGAGCAAGTGCTTTGTGAATACTGGACTTGCCTCTCAATGTTACGACGGCGTAGTGCATATGAGATGCGCTACGCCTATCTAAAGATGCGCCGATCTCTCTGAATCTGGCCCACTGTATTTAAAGAGGAGTTCCACCCAAATTTGGAACTTCCTCTTAACCCACTCCTCGCCCCCTTACATGCCACATTTGGCATGTCATTTTTTTGGGGGGGGGGGAGTGGGGGCTTCAGGAAGAGTGGGACTTCCTGTCCCACTTCCTCCTTCCTGTAGGCGACTAAGCTTAATCGCCTACAGGAAGGGGCTGCTGTAGGCGATCGCCTAGGACACGTCACAGGTCCTAGGCGATCTCCTGGCCAATTACACGGCGCAGCACCGGGCCGCGCCGCTCGCGCATGCGCAGTGGGTGCCCGGCCGTGAAGCCGAAAGCTGTCACGGCCGGGTGCCCACACTGAGAATGAAGACGCCGGCCGGGGAGGGGGGGAGAGGAGCAGAGCCCCGGCCGGCGCGTCGCTGGAGCAGGTAAGTGGCTGTTTATTAAAAGCCAGCAGGTACACCTTTTTGTAGCTGCTGACTTTTAATAAACATGCAAATTGGCTGGAACTCCCCTTTAAGCAAATAAGCTCCGTTTTGTGTTGAAAATAAGTGTGAAATGTAAAACTCCGGGGGGTGTAACAAGATGTCCGCCTCCCCCTTCACACTCTATCATGACTGTGCAGGAGTGTGGGGTGTAGCAAGATGTCCGCCTCCCCCCGTCACTCTATCATGACTGTGCAGGAGTGTGGGGTGTAGCAAGATGTCCGCCTCCCCCCGTCACACTATCATGACTGTGCAGGAGTGTGGGGTGTAGCAAGATGTCCGCCTCCCCCCGTCACACTATCATGACTGTGCAGGAGTGTGGGGTGTAGCAAGATGTCCGCCTCCCCCCGTCACACTATCATGACTGTGCAGGAGTGTGGGGTGTAGCAAGATGTCCGCCTCCCCCCGTCACACTATCATGACTGTGCAGGAGTGTGGGGTGTAGCAAGATGTCCGCCTCCCCCCGTCACTCTATCATGACTGTGCAGGAGTGTGGGGTGTAGCAAGATGTCCGCCTCCCCCCGTCACTCTATCATGACTGTGCAGGAGTGTGGGGTGTAGCAAGATGTCCGCCTCCCCCCGTCACACTATCATGACTGTGCAGGAGTTTGGGGTGTAGCAAGATGTCCGCCTCCCCCCGTCACACTATCATGACTGTGCAGGAGTTTGGGGTGTAGCAAGATGTCCGCCTCCCCCCGTCACACTATCATGACTGTGCAGGAGTTTGGGGTGTAGCAAGATGTCCGCCTCCCCCCGTCACACTATCATGACTGTGCAGGAGTTTGGAGTGTAGCAAGATGTCGGCGAGGGAACGTCACTTCCGGAGCGTTCTGTGATAGGCAGCGGATGTAATCAGGACTCCTAATGATATACTGGGGGAGGCATGGTGGAGAGGAGGAGGTCCCGCCCCTTCCCATGATCCCTCTCTCTGTGTTCCTGATGATTTGCATACAGATCTCTCCCCTTCTATAGAGATTTATCGGTCTGATGAATATAATAATACATTTTCGTGTCTCTCTTCATGTTCTCTAGCTTGGGGTGTATGAAGGAAGTGATATGGAGGATTATAAATGATATAAAATATAATGAGCGGGGGGCTCTCTATGAGGTGGATAGGAACGGTCTCTCAGTGGGCGGTTCTCTCGGCGCCTTTCCGGGCATACTCTGGTTTCTCTTCAGATCGAATAAATCTTTCGCCTTTTACTAAAGATTTCCGTGGAGAGGAACAACTATGAGTTTCTAATAATTTTTTGATGCCCGGCTAACGCTGGGCTTGCTTGTTGGTTTAATATCAGAATTATTTTATTTAGAATAGAAGCTTTCATCTTCAGTATTTACAATGTTACCGCCGAGCCAAGTATTTCCTGTTTGACGCTTATTATTTTTTATTTAGTGAAATACAAAGTTGCAGTCGTAGTAAAACACACACGATAGGGTAACCAGAGGACAACGGTCTGATGGACTGTTTTCATTGGTCAAAACCGATCGTGTGTGGGCGGGTCATGTGTGGGCGGGTCGTGTGTGGGCGGGTCATGTGTGGGCGGGCCCCATTGGTTATTTAACCTTCGGATAAAAAAAAGCCAACTTGCTTTAAATTTTAACCGATGGATTCCTAACCGATAGGTCAAAACCGAGCGTTAGTGCGCACGACCATCGGTTAAAAACCCGCGCATGCTCAGACTAAACTAGGGGATGGGAGCGCTCGTTCTTGGACATAGCACATTCTACATTTTTACAATTAGTGCCTCGTTTATTGCAGCGCATTTTTTTCCTTCGTTCTATTGCTAGAATAAACGCATTGGGGTAGATTCAGGTACATTTGCCCATTTCTTACGGAGGCGCAGCGCACCGTTTTGCCGCTGCGCCTCCATAAATTTCCTGCGCTACGCTTGATTCACGGAGCAGTAGCTCCGTAAATTGCGTGGGCGCTCCTGAAAAATGCCCGGCGTAAGAGCGCGCAATTTAAATGATCCCGTAGGGGGCGTGGATCATTTAAATTAGGCGCGTTCCCGCGCCGAACGTAGTGCGCATGCTCCATCGGGAAACTTTCCCGACGTGCATTGCGGTAAATGACGTCGCAAGGACGTCCTTTGCTTCAAAGTGAACGTGAATGGCGTCCAGCGCCATTCACGATTCACTTACGCAAACAACGTAATTTTTCGAAAACGCGACGCGGGAACGACGGGTATACGTAGCATTACGCAAAAAACGACGTACGCAAACGGCGTAAAACTGCGTACGCAGGGCTCGTGTAGGGTTATGAATCGGCGTTAGTATGCAATTTGCATACTCTACGCTGACCACTACGGGAACGCCACCTAGCGGCCTGCGTAAGAATGCAGCCTAAGATATGCGGGCATAAGAGCCTTATGCCAGGCATATCTTGCTGCAGTCGGCGTAACGAGGTTCCTGAATCGGGAGCATTCGATACGCCGGCGCAAGTAAGCAATTGCGCTGCGTAACTATGGTTACGCAGACGCAATTGCTTTTTGAATCTACCCCAGTGTTTTGCTGATGCTATTTAGACAGAGTTCTCCCATACGGACTTCTTTTATTTTTTGCTTGTGATCTCATGGTTTTCTTTTTTTTTTAGCCAGATCTCCAAAATAATTTTTTGTACTCCACATAATAATAATAATAATAATAATTTATTTTTTTTGAGAAATTTCATAATTTTTTTTTTCTCAAGTATCACAATGTTTTTTTTTTTTTTCACCCCCCCCCCCCCCCAAGTAAGTTGTGTCCTTTTGTTAATTACACATTGTATTTCGGAAATGTTTGATGGCTATTCACCAGAAAAACACAATAGACACGTATTTAACTTCATTTAAATCTCCATTTATTCTGGATAAAAAAAAAATCAACACGAAGGACAACAATTGCCCAATCAGCCAAATATATGCCGACTTCGGACACCAAAGGCACATTCCACCGTGATCAACCACAAAATCATCAACATCAGGAGTCCCTCTAATGTGGGGCACAATGTGCTCCCCAAATCCCAGAAATCACAAGCAGATGTCATACATGACCCCAAGCTGTGCTACACAACAACCTCCGTTTTATGCCAAATCAGCTTGAAGCCAGGGAATCACTTTCTGGTCTTCCATACAGCCTTCCTTCCACGCTTCCCTGCAGCCTTCCTTCCACGCTTCCCTGCAGCCTTCCTTCCACGGCTCCTTCCATCGTTCCTTCCACGCTTCCCTGCAGCCTTCCTTCCACGCTTCCCTGCAGCGTTCCTTCCACGCTTCCCTGCAGCCTTCCTTCCACGCTTCCCTGCAGCCTTCCTTCCACGCTTCCCTGCAGCCTTCCTTCCACGCTTCCCTGCAGCCTTCCTTCCACGCTTCCCTGCAGCCTTCCTTCCACGGCTCCTTCCATCGTTCCTTCCACGCTTCCCTGCAGCGTTCCTTCCACGCTTCCCTGCAGCCTTCCTTCCACGCTTCCCTGCAGCCTTCCTTCCACGCTTCCCTGCAGCGTTCCTTCCACGCTTCCCTGCAGCCTTCCTTCCACGCCTCCTTCCATCGTTCCTTCCACGCTTCCCTGCAGCCTTCCTTCCACGCTTCCCTGCAGCCTTCCTTCCACGCTTCCCTGCAGCCTTCCTTCCACGCTTCCCTGCAGCCTTCCTTCCACGCTTCCCTGCAGCGTTCCTTCCACGCTTCCCTGCAGCCTTCCTTCCACGCTTCCCTGCAGCCTTCCTTCCACGGCTCCTTCCATCGTTCCTTCCACGCTTCCCTGCAGCGTTCCTTCCACGCTTCCCTGCAGCCTTCCTTCCACGCTTCCCTGCAGCCTTCCTTCCACGCTTCCCTGCAGCGTTCCTTCCACGCTTCCCTGCAGCCTTCCTTCCACGGCTCCTTCCATCGTTCCTTCCACGCTTCCCTGCAGCCTTCCTTCCACGCTTCCCTGCAGCGTTCCTTCCACGCTTCCCTGCAGCCTTCCTTCCACGCTTCCCTGCAGCCTTCCTTCCACGCTTCCCTGCAGCGTTCCTTCCACGCTTCCCTGCAGCCTTCCTTCCACGCTTCCCTGCATCGTTCCTTCCACGGCTCCCTCCATCGTTCCTTCCACGGCTCCCTGCAGCGTTCCTTCCACGGCTCCCTGCAGCGTTCCTTCCACGGCTCCCTGCAGCGTTCCTTCCACGGCTCCCTGCATCGTTCCTTCCACGGCTCCCTGCAGCGTTCCTTCCACGCTTCCCTGCAGCCTTCCTTCCACGCTTCCCTGCATCGTTCCTTCCACGGCTCCCTCCATCGTTCCTTCCACGGCTCCCTGCAGCGTTCCTTCCACGGCTCCCTCCATCGTTCCTTCCACGGCTCCCTGCAGCGTTCCTTCCACGGCTCCCTGCAGCGTTCCTTCCACGGCTCCCTGCAGCGTTCCTTCCACGGCTCCCTGCAGCGTTCCTTCCACGGCTTCCCTGCAGCGTTCCTTCCACGCTTCCCTGCAGCCTTCCTTCCACGCTTCCCTGCAGCGTTCCTTCCACGCTTCCCTGCAGCCTTCCTTCCACGCTTCCCTGCAGCCTTCCTTCCACGCTTCCCTGCAGCCTTCCTTCCACGCTTCCCTGCATCGTTCCTTCCACGGCTCCCTCCATCGTTCCTTCCACGGCTCCCTGCAGCGTTCCTTCCACGGCTCCCTGCAGCGTTCCTTCCACGGCTCCCTGCAGCGTTCCTTCCACGGCTCCCTGCATCGTTCCTTCCACGGCTCCCTGCAGCGTTCCTTCCACGGCTCCCTGCAGCGTTCCTTCCACGGCTCCCTGCAGCGTTCCTTCCACGGCTCCCTGCAGCGTTCCTTCCACGGCTTCCCTGCAGCGTTCCTCCCACGCTTCCCTGCAGCCTTCCTTCCACGCTTCCCTGCAGCGTTCCTTCCACGCTTCCCTGCAGCCTTCCTTCCACGCTTCCCTGCAGCCTTCCTTCCACGCTTCCCTGCAGCCTTCCTTCCACGCTTCCCTGCAGCCTTCCTTCCACGGCTCCTTCCATCGTTCCTTCCACGCTTCCCTGCAGCGTTCCTTCCACGCTTCCCTGCAGCCTTCCTTCCACGGCTCCTTCCATCGTTCCTTCCACGCTTCCCTGCAGCCTTCCTTCCACGCTTCCCTGCAGCCTTCCTTCCACGCTTCCCTGCAGCCTTCCTTCCACGCTTCCCTGCAGCCTTCCTTCCACGCTTCCCTGCAGCGTTCCTTCCACGCTTCCCTGCAGCCTTCCTTCCACGGCTCCTTCCATCGTTCCTTCCACGCTTCCCTGCAGCCTTCCTTCCACGCTTCCCTGCAGCGTTCCTTCCACGCTTCCCTGCATCGTTCCTTCCACGGCTCCTTCCATCGTTCCTTCCACGCTTCCCTGCAGCCTTCCTTCCACGCTTCCCTGCAGCGTTCCTTCCACGCTTCCCTGCAGCCTTCCTTCCACGCTTCCCTGCAGCCTTCCTTCCACGCTTCCCTGCAGCGTTCCTTCCACGCTTCCCTGCAGCCTTCCTTCCACGCTTCCCTGCAGCGTTCCTTCCACGCTTCCCTGCAGCCTTCCTTCCACGCTTCCCTGCATCGTTCCTTCCACGGCTCCCTCCATCGTTCCTTCCACGGCTCCCTGCATCGTTCCTTCCACGGCTCCCTGCAGCGTTCCTTCCACGGCTCCCTGCAGCGTTCCTTCCACGGCTCCCTGCATCGTTCCTTCCACGGCTCCCTGCATCGTTCCTTCCACGGCTCCCTGCAGCGTTCCTTCCACGGCTCCCTGCAGCGTTCCTTCCACGGCTCCCTGCAGCGTTCCTTCCACGGCTTCCCTGCAGCGTTCCTTCCACGCTTCCCTGCAGCCTTCCTTCCACGCTTCCCTGCAGCGTTCCTTCCACGCTTCCCTGCAGCCTTCCTTCCACGCTTCCCTGCAGCCTTCCTTCCACGCTTCCCTGCAGCCTTCCTTCCACGGCTCCTTCCATCGTTCCTTCCACGCTTCCCTGCAGCCTTCCTTCCACGCTTCCCTGCAGCGTTCCTTCCACGCTTCCCTGCAGCCTTCCTTCCACGCTTCCCTGCATCGTTCCTTCCACGGCTCCCTCCATCGTTCCTTCCACGGCTCCCTGCAGCGTTCCTTCCACGGCTCCCTGCATCGTTCCTTCCACGGCTCCCTGCAGCGTTCCTTCCACGGCTCCCTGCAGCGTTCCTTCCACGGCTCCCTGCAGCGTTCCTTCCACGCTTCCCTGCAGCGTTCCTTCCACGCTTCCCTGCAGCGTTCCTTCCACGCTTCCCTGCAGCCTTCCTTCCACGCTTCCCTGCAGCGTTCCTTCCACGCTTCCCTGCAGCCTTCCTTCCACGCTTCCCTGCAGCCTTCCTTCCACGCTTCCCTGCAGCCTTCCTTCCACGCTTCCCTGCAGCCTTCCTTCCACGCTTCCCTGCAGCCTTCCTTCCACGCTTCCCTGCAGCCTTCCTTCCACGCTTCCCTGCATCGTTCCTCCCAGGGCTCCCTCCATCGTTCCTTCCACGGCTCCCTGCATCGTTCCTTCCACGGCTCCCTGCATCGTTCCTTCCACGGCTCCCTGCATCGTTCCTTCCACGGCTCCCTGCAGCGTTCCTTCCACGGCTCCCTGCAGCGTTCCTTCCACGCTTCCCTGCAGCGTTCCTTCCACGCTTCCCTGCAGCGTTCCTTCCACGCTTCCCTGCAGCGTTCCTTCCACGCTTCCCTGCAGCGTTCCTTCCACGCTTCCCTGCAGCCTTCCTTCCACGCTTCCCTGCAGCCTTCCTTCCACGCTTCCCTGCAGCCTTCCTTCCACGGCTCCTTCCATCGTTCCTTCCACGCTTCCCTGCAGCCTTCCTTCCACGCTTCCCTGCAGCGTTCCTTCCACGCTTCCCTGCAGCCTTCCTTCCACGCTTCCCTGCAGACTTCCTTCCACGGCTCCTTCCATCGTTCCTTCCACGCTTCCCTGCAGCCTTCCTTCCACGCTTCCCTGCAGCCTTCCTTCCACGGCTCCTTCCATCGTTCCTTCCACGCTTCCCTGCAGCCTTCCTTCCACGGCTCCCTCCATCGTTCCTTCCACGGCTCCCTGCAGCCTTCCTTCCACGGCTCCCTCCATCGTTCCTTCCACGGCTCCCTCCATCGTTCCTTCCACGGCTCCCTCCATCGTTCCTTCCACGGCTCCCTCCATCGTTCCTCCCACGGCTCCCTCCATCGTTCCTCCCACGGCTCCCTGCATCGTTCCTTCCACGGCTCCCTGCAGCGTTCCTTCCACGCTTCCCTGCAGCGTTCCTTCCACGCTTCCCTGCAGCCTTCCTTCCACGCTTCCCTGCAGCGTTCCTTCCACGCTTCCCCTGCAGCGTTCCTTCCACGCTTCCCTGCAGCCTTCCTTCCACGCTTCCCTGCATCGTTCCTTCCACGCTTCCCTGCAGCCTTCCTTCCACGCTTCCCTGCATCGTTCCTTCCACGGCTCCCTGCAGCGTTCCTTCCACGGCTCCCTGCATCGTTCCTTCCACGGCTCCCTGCATCGTTCCTTCCACGGCTCCCTCCACGGCCCCTTGCAGGTGGTGAAAATGTGGCAGCAGGAAGGGGAAGACTGGGCCGGGCCCCGTTGTTGCTGCTCCATTTCTTGCAGTTCATGTGAAATGTATGAGCCAAAGCTCTTAACAGGGTTAAGGGGGCCCCTCATAATTTCTGCTGCCTCCTTAATGACCCGCAGTGACTCCTCCTCCAGCTGGGTCATGCGCCTCATTTTTTTTGGTGGGCGCATCTGGAGGGGAGGCACCTGTGATACAGTGCTGCCACTGGGTCTGGGCACCTGCTGACTGCCACTCGGCCCTTCCTCCTCCTGGCTGACACATTCCGGAGCCTCCTCCTCCTCCTGGCTGACACTTACCCCTTCCTCCTCCTGGCTGCCACTCACCCATTCCTCCTCCTGGCTGACACATTCCGGAGCCTCCTCCTCCTGGCTGACACTCACCCCTTCCTCCTCCTGGCTGCCACTCACCCCTTCCTCCTCCTGGCTGACACATTCCGGAGCCCCTTCCTCCTCCTGGCTGACACATTCCGGAGCCTCCTCCTGGCTGCCACTCACCCCTTCCTCCTCCTGGCTGACACATTCCGGAGCCGCCTCCTCCTCCTCCTGGCTGACACTCACCCCTTCCTCCTCCTGGCTGACACATTCCGGAGCCGCCTCCTCCTCCTCCTGGCTGACACTCACCCCTTCCTCCTCCTGGCTGACACATTCCGGAGCCTCCTCCTCCTCCTCCTGGCTGACACTCACCCCTTCCTCCTCCTGGCTGCCACTCACCCCTTCCTCCTCCTGGCTGACACATTCCGGAGCCCCTTCCTCCTCCTCCTCCTGGCTGACACATTCCGGAGCCTCCTCCTGGCTGCCACTCACCCCTTCCTCCTCCTGGCTGACACATTTCGGAGCCGCCTCCTCCTCCTCCTGGCTGACACTCACCCCTTCCTCCTCCTGGCTGACACTCACCCCTTCCTCCTCCTGGCTGCCACTCACCCCTTCCTCCTCCTGGCTGACACATTCCGGAGCCTCCTCCTCCTCCTCCTGGCTGCCACTCACCCCTTCCTCCTCCTGGCTGACACATTCCGGAGCCTCCTCCTCCTGGCTGACACTCACCCCTTCCTCCTCCTGGCTGACACTCACCCCTTCCTCCTCCTGGCTGCCACTCACCCCTTCCTCCTCCTGGCTGACACATTCCGGAGCCTCCTCCTGGCTGCCACTCACCCCTTCCTCCTCCTGGCTGACACATTCCGGAGCCCCTTCCTCCTCCTGGCTGACACATTCCGGAGCCTCCTCCTGGCTGCCACTCACCCCTTCCTCCTCCTGGCTGCCACTCACCCCTTCCTCCTCCTGGCTGACACATTCCGGAGCCGCCTCCTCCTCCTCCTGGCTGCCACTCACCCCTTCCTCCTCCTGGCTGACACATTCCGGAGCCTCCTCCTCCTCCTCCTGGCTGACACATTCCGGAGCCGCCTCCTCCTCCTGGCTGATCTCTTCCTGTGTATAAAAAAGGGACATGTTGTTTTTTTGGCTTCATCAAGCACACACGTTATAAAGCTCATGCCTGTTGCATTTTCTCTTCCGTTCATGGACAGACACAGCAGCATTGACCTTCGGGTTATATATCCTTCCCTTCAGGAGAGACTTAGGCAGAAAAAACAGCACTTCAAGTGTTAAAACACTTCTTTCAGTACAGCACCTCCCAGGGGGCGGGTCCTCCGGGTACATCCCACTCTCTGCACGATGCAGCCCCAGTATTTTCTGCCTAGCGCGAGGAGAAGACATGGCTCCTCGGGGCCCATGTGCTCTGGAGGTTTTTAGGCGATTTTATTTTTTCGCTTTCATTTTATTTTTCCTGCATTTTTTGGATCCTGGGATCTACTGACTGGGTGACAGGCTGGATCCCCGATCCTTGTAGTCCTCCCATGTTCGGCAATCGAGCGTGTGGCGGCCTTTAGCTACGCGCTGGGCCGTCCACGACATGCCCCGTGCTCCAGGGGTGGCTAGTGAGCTATACGCTCCGGGGCACACATATGACCGTCTCTATGGCCGTGTCACAGTGTGCCGGGCCGACAGCCATGCCGTAACTGCGCGGACGTTGGTTCTGTCTGGAATGCCTCCAGCCGGTGGTCGCAGGACGGGTAAGTAGTGTCCCCTTGCCTTGGCATGGTGGTTCGGCTGGTGCATTCCTGGGGAGGTCGATCGGGGATCCGCCATGCTTTCCTCTCTCCCTTCCTCTCCCTCTTTCCCCGTTTTCTGGGTGGCGGCCGCGAGGTGGGGGGTCCCTGGGGCCTCCGTTACTACCGGGGGGCTGCGCTGCTGTGGGGTGCTATGTTCCTGTCCTGTATGATGCCGTGTGCGCTGGGGGGGGGGGGGCTGCAGGGTCTGGTGCTTTTACTGTGTTCTGCTGTGTTTGTCACTGTATTTTTAAAACACGTGTATGGCCGCCATTTTGCCGGTGACGCGCCTCTATTGACTCGGCGGCCAAAAGCTCTTAGCGCTCTTCCTGAGGGATGGCACAGCGCGGGCAGCGTTCTCAGCTTCTCCTTAGCGCTACAGCCTGGTCAGGTGGCGAGTCCTCTGGGGAGTCCCCTGCTCTCTGTTGCGGCCGGGAGGGTGGCCTGTGGGTCCTGCCTTGCAGTACAAGGGCGGCATATACAGTGGGTCAGCATGGCGTCCGAACCGGAAGCTTCTACCCCAAGCATGCCAGAGTGAACCCTTAGTGCCCCTGTTCCTACCTGTGTCTACCTACAAGTTGGACCAATAAATAAATGTGGAGGAGCCGGCAGCGTCCTACAGAGCTTTGTCTTCTCCATCGTAGCTCCGGCATTATTTCTCCACCCGTTATGTGGCCTCCTGAGCTTCCTACCGACCCTTACTTTTCATGTCATCTCATGATCTGCCTGCATTGAATAGAGAAGCACTGAGACCCAGTTATGACATCAATGGGTCTGAGATGGGAGATGAAATTCCAACGGAAAAAGGTTTATAAAAGAAATCATTAGAATGTTGCTGAGAGGGACCAGGGAAAGCAAAATGAGCCAAAGATACTTTATTATAAAATGTTTCTAGTGACACATTACAGTTCTCTGATGTTTTCTCCCCCCCTCTCTCTCACTGTCTCTCTCTCCCCCCCTCTCTCTCACTGTCTCTTGGGGTCTCTCTCTCTGTCTCGTTCTCTCTCTGTCTCGTTCTCTCTCCCCCCCTCTCTCTCTCTCTCTCTCTCTCTGTCTCTCTCTCTCTCTGTCTCATTCTCTCTCTGTCTCGTTCTCTCTCTCTCTCTCTCTCTCTCTCTCCCCCCCTCTCTCTCTCTCTCTTTCTCTCTCTCTCTTTCTCTCTCTCTCTTTCTCTCTCTCTGTCTCTCTCTCGCTCTCTGTCTCTCTCTCGCTCTCTGTCTCATTCTATCTCTTTCTGTCTCGTTCTCTCTCTCTCTCTGTCTCGTTCTCGGTCTCTCTCTCGTTCTCTCTCTCTGTCTCTGTCTCGTTCTCTCTCTCTCTCTCTGTCTCGTTCTCTCTCTCTCACTGTCTCGTTCTGTCTCGTTCTCTCTCTCTCTGTCTCGTTCTCTCTCTCTCTGTCTCGTTCTCTCTCTCTCTCTCTCTCTGTCTCGTTCTCTCTCTCTCTCTCTCTCTCTCTCTCTCTGTCTCATTCTCTCTCTCTCTCTGTCTCATTCTCTCTCTCTCTCTCTCTGTCTCGTTCTCTCTCTCTCTCTCTGTCTCATTCTCTCTCTCTCTCTCTCTGTCTCGTTCTCTCTCTCTCTCTCTGTCTCGTTCTCTCTCTCTCTCTCTGTCTCGTTCTCTCTCTCTCTCTCTGTCTCATTCTCTCTCTCTCTCTCTCTCTGTCTCGTTCTCTCTCTCTCTCTGTCTCGTTCTCTCTCTCTCTCTGTCTCGTTCTCTCTCTCTCGTTCTCTCTCTCTGTCTCGTTCTCTCTCTCTCTGTCTCGTTCTCTCTCTCTCTGTCTCTGTCTCGTTCTCTCTCTCTCTGTCTCGTTCTCTCTCTCGTGTTTTCTCTCTCCTCTCTCTCTCTCGCTCTCTTGTTCTCTCGTTCTCTCTCATGTTCTCTCTCATGTTCTCTCTCTCTTGTGTTCTCTCTCTCTCTGTCTTGTTCTCTCTCTCTCTGTGTCTCGTTCTCTCGCTCGCTCTCTCTCTTGTTCTCTCGCGCTCTCTCTCTCTCTGTCTCTTGTTCTCTCTCTCTCTCGTTCTCTCTCTCTCTCGTTCTCTCTCTCGCTCTCTCTCTCTGTCTCTGTCTCGTTCTCTCTCTCTCTGTCTCGTTCTCTCTCTCGTGTTTTCTCTCTCCTCTCTCTCTCTCGCTCTCTTGTTCTCTCGTTCTCTCTCATGTTCTCTCTCTCTCGTGTTCTCTCTCTCTCTCTGTCTCGTTCTCTCTCTCTCTCTCTGTCTCGTTCTGTCTCTCTCTCTCTGTCTCGTTCTCTCTCTCTGTCTCGTTCTCTCTCTCTCTTTCTTGTTCTCTCTCTGTCTCTTGTTCTCTCGCTCTCTCTCCTGTTCTCTCTCCTGTTCTCTCTCTTGTTCTCTCTCTCTCTCTTTCTTGTTCTCTCACTCTCTCTCTCTCTCGCTCTCTCTCATATAGTAATTTGATCGGGGATGTCTGTGTCCTGGAAGATATGACGTGTCACCTGCCTCTTATCGAGATCCGGATCACAGAGTGCTTTGGTGAGTAGATAATTATCACAGAACGTGTTTATTTCCTTCGCTCATTGGCTCCACCTAGTGACAGTAATGAGGTTTTCTCCTGATTGAGTTATTTCAGGAATATACCACATGATGGCCAGTAGATGGCGCTGATGATCATAGGAGATACACATAATGGACAAAACACGGGAATAAGTGACATCATCCAGGGAATTGCTTTGTAAATAGAATCATTCGAAGGTCTAAAGATTCAATGGTTCGGATTCAGGTAGATTTGCCCCTTTGTTACAGAGGCGCAGGGCAGCGTTTTTGCCCTGCGCCCCCGCAAATTTCCTGCGCTACCCGCGATTCACGGAGCAGTAGCTCCGTAAATTGCATGTGCGCTGTGTAAACTTGCCCTGCGTAAGAGCGCCTAATGTAAATGATCCCGTAGGGGCGGGAATCATTTAAATTAGGCGCGTTCCCGCGCCGAGCGTAGAGCGCATGCTCCGTCGGGAAACTTTCCCGACGTGCATTGCGGCAAATGACGTCGCAAGGACGTCATTTGCTTCAAAGTGAACGTGAATGGCGTCCAGTGCCATTCACGAATCACTTACGCAAATTACGTAAAATTCAAACGTCGTGACGCGGGAACGACGGGTATTCTTTAGCATTGGCTGCCCCTGCTATTAGAAGGGGCAGCCTTACGCTAAACACGCCATACGGAAACTACGTAAATTGCGTATGCAGGGCTCGCGTAACGTTGTGAATCGGCGTTAGTATGCAATTTGCATACTATACGCTGAGCACAATGGGAGCGCCCCCTAGCGGCCAACGCTAGAATGCAGCCTAAGATATGAAAGCATAAGGAGGCTTATACCGCGCAGATCTTAGGCTGCAGTCGGCGTAACAAGCTTTCTGAATCAGGAGCACTCGTTACCCCGGGGCAAGTAAGCAATTGCGCTGCGTAACTATGGTTACACAGGCGCAATTGCTTCTTGAATCCAGGCCTTTGTTTTTTGTTTTTTTTAAAAGCAAACATGTTATACTTGCCTTCTCTCTGCAGTAGCTTTGCACAGACCCCCCCCCCCCCGATCCTCTTCTTATTGGGTCCCCCACCGGCGCTCCTCCCCCTTGACCAGTGCCCCAAATAGCAAGCCACTCACTGTGGGGGCAACTGGTGCACACTCCCCCCCGAGCCCTGCTGTATACATCCATGAGACACATAGAGCCAAGACTCCGGCCCCCGCTATCGCCCTCTTTTCTCATTGGCTCACTGGCTGTGATTGACAGCAATGAGAGAGACCCAGACAGCCGAGGCTCCCGTGCACATCACTGGATCGGGAGGGGACTCGGGTGAGTATTGGGGGGGGGGGGGCAGCAGCACACAGGTTTTTTTACCTTCATGCATTGAAGCCGACCACTTTACTGCCCCATGCCAGCTCCAGGCAATGACTTGGTGAAGAGACGTTATTCAAAGTCTGAGACCGGGTGGCATTCTAGTTCACGGAGTAGATTTTAAAATGAATTCCACCAATGGCAGAAGTCTGCCAATCAAAACAGGTGAGTTGGAAGCTCTGGTGCATGAGGAGAGCTATGATGTGATCGGTATTGCTGAAACTTGGCTCCATTCCTCACATGACTGGGCTATTCATATTCCTGGCTCATACAAATTCATCCCAATGGTGTTCAGGAGGGATGAGGTCAGGGCTCTGTGCAGGCCAATGGAGTTCCTCTGCACCAGACTGGTCACACCATGACTGTATGGAGCTGGCTTTGTACACGGGGGGGGGGGGGGGGGCACCGTCATGGGGGGGGGGGGGGGGCACAAAAGGGTTGGAAGAGTCCAATTGTCTCCAATGTTGTATGTTGTAGTATTGCCGGGACCCCTCACTGGAGTCAGACATTTCTCTCTTTATAATATTCGGGATCCAATCACCCGGAACAACCAATCAGCACTCATCTTTTGCTGCTCTCCTGTAATTTCCTGTTTTTATGGATCTTTCTGCAGATGAAGGGATTGATGTCCGATTACGAGGAATAAAGATCAAGTCCTCCAAGGAAAGGGATTTGGGCCTCCGGGCCGACATGTTTCTGCCCCCTAACCTGGTACGATACCCGCGACTGGAGGCCATCGACCCCGACGTCTTGTACAGGAGAGCCATGATCCTCCAGAGGTCAGACTGGCGTACTAAGTGGGGGGGGACCACACACTGGGGGGTGTCAGGCCGGCACCCCCCTCCGCGATTGAAGCGGTGGCACCGCAGCACAGAGACAGGCAGAAAGAGGCGAGACGAGCTATAGTGGGGATACACGGGGGAGGGGGGTGTGTGTGGGGGGGGTGCAGGGTGACACCGCTGCACCTACCTTACCCTCCTCTCGCGGCCGCGTGCGATCCTGGATGTCACACAGGGACAGCCGAGCAGAGTGAAGCCGCCTCCCCCTCCTCTCTGTTTTTATGTAAACGGGGTGGAGGGATCTGGCTGTGTATGTGCCGCTGCGCTGATTTGAGGTACTAAATGGGGGAGGGGCTGCACTGAACGGGAGGGCTACACTGAAGGGGGGCTGTGTAACATGCAAGGGGTCCAGAGGTGCAGGGGGCTGTGTAATGTAAAGGGGTCCAGAGGTGCAGGGTGCTGTGTAATGTAAAGGGGCCCAGAGGTGCAGGGTGCTGTGTAATGTAAAGGGGTCCCGAGGTGCAGGGGGCTGTGTAATGTAAAGGGGCCCAGAGGTGCAGGGTGCTGTGTAATGTAAAGGGGTCCCGAGGTGCAGGGGGCTGTGTAATGTAAAGGGTCCAGAGGTGCAGGGGGCTGTGTAATGTAAAGGGGCCCAGAGGTGCAGGGGGCTGTGTAATGTAAAGGGGTCCAGAGATGCAGGGTGCTGTGTAATGTAAAGGGTCCAGAGGTGCAGGGTGCTGTGTAATGTAAAGGGTCCAGAGGTGCAGGGGGCTCTGTAATGTAAAGGGGCCCAGAGGTGCAGGGGGCTGTGTAATGTAAAGGGGTCCAGAGGTGCAGGGGACTGTGTAATGTAAAGGGGTCCAGAGGTGCAGGGGGCTGTGTAATGTAAAGGGGTCCAGAGATGCAGGGTGCTGTGTAATGTAAAGGGGTCCCGAGGTGCAGGGGGCTGTGTAATGTAAAGGGGTCCAGAGGTGCAGGGTGCTGTGTAATGTAAAGGGGTCCAGAGGTGCAGGGTGCTGTGTAATGTAAAGGGGTCCAGAGGTGCAGGGTGCTGTGTAATGTAAAGGGGTCCAGAGGTGCAGGGGGCTGTGTAATGTAAAGGGGTCCCGAGGTGCAGGGGACTGTGTAATGTAAAGGGGTCCAGAGGTGCAGGGGGCTGTGTAATGTAAAGGGGTCCAGAGATGCAGGGTGCTGTGTAATGTAAAGGGGTCCCGAGGTGCAGGGGGCTGTGTAATGTAAAGGGGTCCAGAGGTGCAGGGTGCTGTGTAATGTAAAGGGGTCCAGAGGTGCAGGGTGCTGTGTAATGTAAAGGGGTCCAGAGGTGCAGGGTGCTGTGTAATGTAAAGGGGTCCAGAGGTGCAGGGGGCTGTGTAATGTAAAGGGGTCCCGAGGTGCAGGGTGCTGTGTAATGTAAAGGGGTCCCGAGGTGCAGGGGGCTGTGTAATGTAAAGGGGTCCAGAGCTGTTGCAGCTGTGAGAATGTTTGACGCATACAGTGATTTGTTTTCTAAATGGACCCCTTAACATTTATCTTAAAAGTTTATTGGAGTCGACTGGCAGCTCTATTTATCCGGAGATAAAAAAGAAGAAATCGAAGCGTCGCTCCACATACAGAAGTAACATTGATTAGGGATCTCCAAGGAAAAGCCGACGCGTTTTGGGAATCCTCCCTTCTATCTCTGTAGCCTTGAAGAAGGGAAACTCGCAGCCCTAAAACGCGTCGGCTTTTTTAAAATAAAAAATTTTAAATCGCAGGAAGTGGTTTTTCTGTTCACCAATCCCGCCTACTCTGGGGGCAGAAAGAAGAGAAAGGAAATTCTGCGACTTTAAATGTGCCACAGAGAGATCATACACTAGATCACCAAAAGTATTGGGACGCCTTCCTTTACACACACACGACTTTTAATGGCCTCCCAGTCTCAGTCCCGAGGGTTCAATATTGAGGACTGTGAGCCAGGCCTTCTCATCCAACATCAGCACCTGACCTCACTAATGCTCTTCTGGAAGAATGGTCAAGCCTTCCCATAGACACACACCCCTAAACCTTGTGGACGGCCTTCCCATAGACACACCCCTAAACCTTGTGGACAGACCTTCCCATAGACACACCCCTAAACCTTGTGGACGACCTTCCCATAGACACACCCCTAAACCTTGTGGACAGACCTTCCCATAGACACACCCCTAAACCTTGTGGACAGACCTTCCCATAGACACACCCCTAAACCTTGTGGACGGCCTTCCCATAGACACACCCCTAAACCTTGTGGACGGCCTTCCCATAGACACACCCCTAAACCTTGTGGACGGCCTTCCCATAGACACACCCCTAAACCTTGTGGACAGACCTTCCCATAGACACACCCCTAAACCTTGTGGACAGACCTTCCCATAGACACCCTCCTAAACCTTGTGGACGGCCTTCCCATAGACACACCCCTAAACCTTGTGGACGGCCTTTCCATAGACACACCCCTAAACCTTGTGGACCGCCTTCCCATAGACACACCCCTAAACCTTGTGGATGGCCTTCCCATAGACACACCCCTAAACCTTGTGGAAAGCCTTCCCATAGACACACTCCTAAACCTTGTGGAAAGCCTTCCCATAGACACACCCCTAAACCTTGTGGAAAGCCTTCCCATAGACACACCCCTAAACCTTGTGGACGGCCTACCCATAGACACACCCCTAAACCTTGTGGACCGCCTTCCCATAGACACACCCCTAAACCTTGTGGACGGCCTTCCCATAGACACACCCCTAAACCTTGTGGACGGCCTTCCCATAGACACACCCCTAAACCTTATGGACGGCCTTCACATAGACACACTCCTAAACCTTGTGGACGGCCTTCCCATAGACACACCCCTAAACCTTGTGGACGGCCTTCCCATAGACACACCCCTAAACCTTGTGGACGGCCTTCCCATAGACACACCCCTAAACCTTGTGGACAGACCTTCCCATAGACACACCCCTAAACCTTGTGGACAGACCTTCCCATAGACACCCTCCTAAACCTTGTGGACGGCCTTCCCATAGACACACCCCTAAACCTTGTGGACGGCCTTTCCATAGACACACCCCTAAACCTTGTGGACCGCCTTCCCATAGACACACCCCTAAACCTTGTGGATGGCCTTCCCATAGACACACCCCTAAACCTTGTGGAAAGCCTTCCCATAGACACACCCCTAAACCTTGTGGAAAGCCTTCCCATAGACACACCCCTAAACCTTGTGGACGGCCTTCCCATAGACACACCCCTAAACCTTGTGGAAAGCCTTCCCATAGACACACCCCTAAACCTTGTGGACGGCCTTCCCAGAAGAGGTGAAGCTGTTATAGCTGCAAAGGGCGGAGCCAACTCAATATTGAACCCTCCGGACTAAGACTGGGGGGTCATTAAAGGTCACGTGTGTGTAAAGGCCGGTGTCCCAATACTTTTGGTGATATAGCGTGTATCTCATAAGGGGTCCCCTTCGGGGTTTTCTGGTCGGTGGGACACTTTTAGACATCTGGGGTCCGTCCTGTATAAATCTCTATGATGATGATGTACAGAATGAGCCATTGGTCGGCCAATCACCTCCTGTCCTCCTCTCCCTCCAGGTTTGTGAAGCTTCTTGACAACGTCCTCAATCACCTCGTCCCCACCTGGGATCACAGCATCGGCACGTTCAGCCAGCTAAAGGTGAGGATTTATTACATCCGCTCCCCGGATCGAATGTTATGACGCCCCATTTCTTGTATATATGAACCCCCCGAATTCTCTCCTCCTGAATTCAGCACATTAAGCAGTTCCTGTTGATGTCGAAACGCCGCACCGCGCTCATCACTCAGTGCTTGAAGGACTCGGAAACCACCAAACCCAACAGCATGCCGCGGCTTTACATCAACCGCCGACTGGCCGTGGAGCACCGCGACAACCCTGCCTTAGACCCCACCTACAAGAAGACCGTGTTCAGCCAGGTATGGGGGGGGGGCTTATAAGGGGATCAAGGGGGTAACTGTAACCATAGCAACCCATGCAGATGCCCCATGGGGCCCGGAGGATGGAGGGGGCCCAAGTGGGGTCTGAAAAGGGCTTGTAAGGATAAAACGTGGATTCTGATTAATTCATTGCCCTCCATTTCCACGGAGACCATTTTCTATGTCGCCCAAATTTCCAGCTAGAGATATCTTTACATAGTTACATTGTTTCGGCTCAGACCGATGTATATACAGTGGCACCTCGGATTGCGAGTAACGCGGAGTGTTGTCAGGATTCAAGCCAAAGCGGTGTGCAGTACCACGTTTGGCCGGAGGGGGGGGGGGGTGCTGGAACCGAACAGAGCCGATTGGCGCCGCTCGGAAAGGCCCGAGGACAGCTTGGCAAACCTCGGGAACAGAGTCTCGGCTGTTTCCGAGGCTCTCTGGCCCCCCCCACCTCTGGCCACATGCGGTATTGCATGCCATTGAAGTCAATGCAGAACAAATTATATTCATTTCCATTGACTTCAATGGGGGAAACTCGCTTTGCTATGCGAGTGCTTTGGATTACGAGCGTTCTCCTGGAACGGATTATCCTCGTAATCTGAGGTTCCCCTGAAACATTCCAGTGAGAACCCTCTAGAAAAGCCTTTCTCAATCTTTTTACCCCAGAGGAACCCCAAAACCAATTGTGGTCCAATGGGAAAGATGCCCCTTACATTGTTGGTCGGTAGGAAGAATTGCCCCAGAGAACTACAAGAGATTATTGGTGTCCTGCAATTGGCCTGTAATGGCGCCAAGTCCCTTCACCGCCCCTGAACACCGTCCCCCCTGAGCCTGAACCCTCCGCCATGTTGTGCCCACATGCCAGAGAATTTAAAATATTGTAGTTTGTCGCCATTCCACGGGCGGGCGCAATTTTAAAGCGTGAAATGTTGGGTATCTATTTACTCGGCGTAACATCATCTTTTTTATATTTTACAAACACCCATCATTTTATTCTATAGGGCCTCTGCAAATATATATATACTGTATGTGTGTGTGTATATATATATATATATATATATACTGTATATGTGAGTGTGTGTGTATATATATATATATAAATAATATTTGGGGGTTCTGAGTAATTTTCTAGCAAAAAGAAGTCGATTTTTACATGTAGGAGAGACGTGTCAGGATTGGCCCGGTAAGCAAGTAATTAAAGCAGACAAACCCAGCGCGCCAGGTCACATTTGCGACTAGAATTTGACCTGGGCGGCACAGCTGGAATATCCTGTCTCCGTGCGCAAAACCCAACCCCCCCCCCCCCCCCAGGCGCAATCGCGTTGGGCAGTGCTGGCCGGTAATTGAGGCCGCGGCTTTGCGGCCTTCTGCAGTCCTATGCTTCCTTCTGGAATCTCTGGCGCCCTCTTGTGGTGGCCGTTGGTATGACAAGACAACCAGCAATGCTAATGGAGCTTCCCCTGTCTGTTTTCACTGCCTGCCCATCTCCTTCCCTCTAATTGGAACCCCCAAACATTATATATATTTTTTATTCTAACACCCTAGAGAATAAAATGGCGGTCGTTGCAATACTTTCTGTCACGCCGTATTTGCGCAGCGGTCTTACAAGCGCACTTTTTTGGGAATAAATACACAACAGTAAATTTAGCCCAATTTATATTGTGAAAGATAATATTACGTCAAGTAAATTGATACCCAACATGTCACGCTTCAAAATTGCGTCCGCTCGTGGAATGGCGACAAACTTTTAACCTTTAAAATCTTCATAGGCGACATTTAAAAAATTCTACAGGTTGCATGTTTTGAGTTACAGAGGAGGTCTAGGGCTAGAATTATTGCTCTCGCTCTAACGATCGCGGCGATACCTCACATGTGTGGTTTGAACACCGTTTACATATGTGGGCGCTACTCACGTATGCGTTCGCTTCTGCGTGCGAGCTCGTCGGGACGGGGCGCGTTTTTAGCTACTAACTTTTTTAGCTGGCTCCGAGATTCCAAGCAAATTTGTCAAACCCTGAATTAGAGAGACATCTCCTTCTCCCTCCTAGGGATCATTAGTAATCACATAGGACCTCCTCCCAGGATGAGAGCCGCGCCTCCTCCCAGGGTGAGAGCCGCGCCTCCTCCCAGGGTGAGAGCCGCGCCTCCTCCCAGGGTGAGAGCCGCGCCTCCTCCCAGGGTGAGAGCCGCGCCTCCTCCCAGGGTGAGAGCCGCGCCTCCTCCCAGGGTGAGAGCCGCGCCTCCTCCCAGGGTGAGAGCCGCGCCTCCTCCCAGGGTGAGAGCCGCGCCTCCTCCCAGGATGAGAGCCGCGCCTCCTCCCAGGATGAGAGCCGCGCCTCCTCCCAGGATGAGAGCCGCGCCTCCTCCCAGGATGAGAGCCGCGCCTCCTCCCAGGGTGAGAGCCGCGCCTCCTCCCAGGGTGCCGCGCCTCCTCCCAGGGTGAGAGCCGCGCCTCCTCCCAGGGTGCCGCGCCTCCTCCCAGGGTGAGAGCCGCGCCTCCTCCCAGAATGAGAGCCGCGCCGCCTCCCAGAATGAGAGCCGCGCCGCCCCGGCGATTACCTGAATTTTACATTATTTCAGCAGTTTGCAATTCAGGCAGAGAGGGGGAGGGGCAGAACTTGGGGCCAATCGGACATCCTGCATGCAGATTGGCTGACAAGGAAGGAGCTGGCTGCTGGGAGATACAGCAGAGAGATGACCTCATCAGTCTGTTGCTGCTCCTTCACGGTCCAATCACAGGCTGGGGGGAGGGGGGAGGGAGGTGCTGTGTTGCCTGACTGCAGCGTAGGAAAGTCGGGTCTCCTGATTGGCTGTGTGACAGAGCTGTGACAAATGTCAGAACTGGATGGGCAGAAATGTAGAACTTCCCAATATATGTATGTGAATGGTAAATTCCGGCGTTCATCTTTATGAAATGTGAATTCTTCTCATGTCTTGTCTGATGTCAGGTCTACGAGGGTCTGAAGCCCACCGATAAGTCTGAGAAGCCTCTGGACTACAGGTGAGTCTGGGAATATATCTGGTAATCATTCTATTCATTAACATAATGGGACCTGTAAATGTCCCCTCCCCCCCCCTTATATACTGATACAAACAACGGGCTGAATATGAGAGACAGAAAATGCAATTCATGGCTTCTTGTGGGAGGAAATCTGTACATGTGGAGGAAACTCACAGAAACAAGAGGGGGGGGGGGGGGGGGGCAATATACCAACTCCATTCAGATAACGGAGCCAGGATCCCAGTGCTGCAAGGCTGCGCCAATAACTACTTAGCTGTTGTGTTTTATGGATGCCGATGCTGGGGCTGTGTATTGGGGAGACTGTATGTCAGGGGGCTGTGCATTGGGGAGACTGTATGTCAGGGGGCTGTGTGGCGGGGAGACTGTATGTCAGGGGGCTGTGCATTGGGGAGACTGTATGTCAGGGGGCTGTGCATTGGGGAGACTGTGTGTCGGGGAGACTGTATGTCAGGGGGGCTGTGCATTGGGGAGACTGTGTGTCGGGGAGACTGTATGTCAGGGGGCTGTGTGTCGGGTAGACTGTATGTCAGGGGGCTGTGCGGTGGGGAGACTGTATGTCAGGGGGCTGTGTGGTGGGGAGACTGTATGTCAGGGGACTCTGCGGCGGGGAGACTGTATGTCAGGGGGCTGTGCATTGGGGAGACTGTATGTCAGGGGGCTGTGCATTGGGGAGATTGTATGTCAGGGGGCTGTGCGGTGGGGAGACTGTATGTCAGGGGGCTGTGCGGTGGGGAGACTGTATGTCAGGGGGCTGTGCGGTGGGGAGACTGTATGTCAGGGGGCTGTGCATTGGGGAGATTGTATGTCAGGGGGCTGTGCATTGGGGAGACTGTATGTCAGGGGGCTGTGCATTGGGGAGACTGTATGTCAGGGGGCTGTGCATTGGGGAGATTGTATGTCAGGGGGCTGTGCGGTGGGGAGACTGTATGTCAGGGGGCTGTGCGGTGGGGAGACTGTATGTCAGGGGGCTGTGCGGTGGGGAGACTGTATGTCAGGGGGCTGTGCATTGGGGAGATTGTATGTCAGGGGGCTGTGCATTGGGGAGACTGTATGTCAGGGGGCTGTGCATTGGGGAGACTGTATGTCAGGGGGCTGTGCATTGGGGAGATTGTATGTCAGGGGGCTGTGCGGTGGGGAGACTGTATGTCAGGGGGCTGTGCGGCGGGGAGACTGTATGTCAGGGGGCTGTGCATTGGGGAGACTGTATGTCAGGGGACTCTGCGGCGGGGAGACTGTATGTCAGGGGGCTGTGCATTGGGGAGACTGTATGTCAGGGGGCTGTGCATTGGGGAGATTGTATGTCAGGGGGCTGTGCGGTGGGGAGACTGTATGTCAGGGGGCTGTGCGGTGGGGAGACTGTATGTCAGGGGGCTGTGCGGTGGGGAGACTGTATGTCAGGGGGCTGTGCATTGGGGAGACTGTATGTCAGGGGGCTGTGCATTGGGGAGACTGTATGTCAGGGGGCTGTGCATTGGGGAGATTGTATGTCAGGGGGCTGTGCGGTGGGGAGACTGTATGTCAGGGGGCTGTGCGGTGGGGAGACTGTATGTCAGGGGGCTGTGCGGTGGGGAGACTGTATGTCAGGGGGCTGTGCGGTGGGGAGATTGTATGTCAGGGGGCTGTGCATTGGGGAGACTGTATGTCAGGGGGCTGTGCATTGGGGAGACTGTATGTCAGGGGGCTGTGCATTGGGGAGATTGTATGTCAGGGGGCTGTGCGGTGGGGAGACTGTATGTCGGGGGGCTGTGCGGCGGGGAGACTGTATGTCAGGGGGCTGTGCGGCGGGGAGCCTGTATGTCAGGGGGCTGTGCATTGGGGAGACTGTATGTCAGGGGGCTGTGCATTGGGGAGACTGTATGTCAGGGGGGCTGTGTGGCGGGGAGACTGTATGTCAGGGGGCTGTGCGGTGGGGAGACTGTATGTCAGGGGGCTGTGTATCGGGGAGACTGTATGTCAGGGGGCTGTGCGGTGGGGAGATTGTATGTCAGGGGGCTGTGCATTGGGGAGACTGTATGTCAGGGGGCTGTGCATTGGGGAGATTGTATGTCAGGGGGCTGTGCATTGGGGAGACTGTATGTCAGGGGGCTGTGCATTGGGGAGACTGTATGTCAGGGGGCTGTGCGGTGGGGAGACTGTATGTCAGGGGGCTGTGCGGTGGGGAGACTGTATGTCAGGGGGCTGTGCGGTGGGGAGACTGTATGTCAGGGGGCTGTGCATCAGGGAGACTGTATGTCAGGGGGCTGTGCGGTGGGGAGACTGTATGTCAGGGGGCTGTGTGGCGGGGAGACTGTATGTCAGGGGGCTGTGCGGTGGGGAGACTGTATGTCAGGGGGCTGTGTATCGGGGAGACTGTATGTCAGGGGGCTGTGCGGTGGGGAGACTGTATGTCAGGGGGCTGTGCATTGGGGAGACTGTATGTCAGGGGGCTGTGCATTGGGGAGACTGTATGTCAGGGGGCTGTGTGGCGGGGAGACTGTATGTCAGGGGGCTGTGCATTGGGGAGACTGTATGTCAGGGGGCTGTGCATTGGGGAGACTGTGTGTCGGGGAGACTGTATGTCAGGGGGCTGTGCATTGGGGAGACTGTGTGTCGGGGAGACTGTATGTCAGGGGGCTGTGTGTCGGGTAGACTGTATGTCAGGGGGCTGTGCGGTGGGGAGACTGTATGTCAGGGGGCTGTGTGGTGGGGAGACTGTATGTCAGGGGACTCTGCGGCGGGGAGACTGTATGTCAGGGGGCTGTGCATTGGGGAGACTGTATGTCAGGGGGCTGTGCATTGGGGAGATTGTATGTCAGGGGGCTGTGCGGTGGGGAGACTGTATGTCAGGGGGCTGTGCGGTGGGGAGACTGTATGTCAGGGGGCTGTGCGGTGGGGAGACTGTATGTCAGGGGGCTGTGCATTGGGGAGATTGTATGTCAGGGGGCTGTGCATTGGGGAGACTGTATGTCAGGGGGCTGTGCATTGGGGAGACTGTATGTCAGGGGGCTGTGCATTGGGGAGATTGTATGTCAGGGGGCTGTGCGGTGGGGAGACTGTATGTCAGGGGGCTGTGCGGTGGGGAGACTGTATGTCAGGGGGCTGTGCGGTGGGGAGACTGTATGTCAGGGGGCTGTGCATTGGGGAGACTGTATGTCAGGGGGCTGTGCATTGGGGAGACTGTATGTCAGGGGGCTGTGCATTGGGGAGATTGTATGTCAGGGGGCTGTGCGGTGGGGAGACTGTATGTCGGGGGGCTGTGCGGCGGGGAGACTGTATGTCAGGGGGCTGTGCATTGGGGAGACTGTATGTCAGGGGACTCTGCGGCGGGGAGACTGTATGTCAGGGGGCTGTGCATTGGGGAGACTGTATGTCAGGGGGCTGTGCATTGGGGAGATTGTATGTCAGGGGGCTGTGCGGTGGGGAGACTGTATGTCAGGGGGCTGTGCATTGGGGAGATTGTATGTCAGGGGGCTGTGCGGTGGGGAGACTGTATGTCAGTGGGCTGGGGGGAGACCAGGGGGCTGTGCGGTGGGGAGACTGTATGTCAGGGGGCTGTGCGGTGGGGAGACTGTATGTCAGGGGGCTGTGCATTGGGGAGATTGTATGTCAGGGGGCTGTGCATTGGGGAGACTGTATGTCAGGGGGCTGTGCATTGGGGAGACTGTATGTCAGGGGGCTGTGCATTGGGGAGATTGTATGTCAGGGGGCTGTGCGGTGGGGAGACTGTATGTCAGGGGGCTGTGCGGTGGGGAGACTGTATGTCAGGGGGCTGTGCGGTGGGGAGACTGTATGTCAGGGGGCTGTGCATTGGGGAGACTGTATGTCAGGGGGCTGTGCATTGGGGAGACTGTATGTCAGGGGGCTGTGCATTGGGGAGATTGTATGTCAGGGGGCTGTGCGGTGGGGAGACTGTATGTCGGGGGGCTGTGCGGCGGGGAGACTGTATGTCAGGGGGCTGTGCATTGGGGAGACTGTATGTCAGGGGACTCTGCGGCGGGGAGACTGTATGTCAGGGGGCTGTGCATTGGGGAGACTGTATGTCAGGGGGCTGTGCATTGGGGAGATTGTATGTCAGGGGGCTGTGCGGTGGGGAGACTGTATGTCAGGGGGCTGTGCGGTGGGGAGACTGTATGTCAGGGGGCTGTGCGGTGGGGAGACTGTATGTCAGGGGGCTGTGCATTGGGGAGACTGTATGTCAGGGGGCTGTGCATTGGGGAGACTGTATGTCAGGGGGCTGTGCATTGGGGAGATTGTATGTCAGGGGGCTGTGCGGTGGGGAGACTGTATGTCAGGGGGCTGTGCGGTGGGGAGACTGTATGTCAGGGGGCTGTGCGGTGGGGAGACTGTATGTCAGGGGGCTGTGCGGTGGGGAGACTGTATGTCAGGGGGCTGTGCATTGGGGAGATTGTATGTCAGGGGGCTGTGCATTGGGGAGACTGTATGTCAGGGGGCTGTGCATTGGGGAGACTGTATGTCAGGGGGCTGTGCATTGGGAGATTGTATGTCAGGGGGCTGTGCGGTGGGGAGACTGTATGTCGGGGGGCTGTGCGGCGGGGAGACTGTATGTCAGGGGGCTGTGCGGCGGGGAGCCTGTATGTCAGGGGGCTGTGCATTGGGGAGACTGTATGTCAGGGGGCTGTGCATTGGGGAGACTGTATGTCAGGGGGCTGTGTGGCGGGGAGACTGTATGTCAGGGGGCTGTGCGGTGGGGAGACTGTATGTCAGGGGGCTGTGTATCGGGGAGACTGTATGTCAGGGGGCTGTGCGGTGGGGAGATTGTATGTCAGGGGGCTGTGCATTGGGGAGACTGTATGTCAGGGGGCTGTGCATTGGGGAGATTGTATGTCAGGGGGCTGTGCATTGGGGAGACTGTATGTCAGGGGGCTGTGCATTGGGGAGACTGTATGTCAGGGGGCTGTGCGGTGGGGAGACTGTATGTCAGGGGGCTGTGCATCAGGGAGACTGTATGTCAGGGGGCTGTGCGGTGGGGAGACTGTATGTCAGGGGGCTGTGCATCAGGGAGACTGTATGTCAGGGGGCTGTGCGGTGGGGAGACTGTATGTCAGGGGGCTGTGTGGCGGGGAGACTGTATGTCAGGGGGCTGTGCGGTGGGGAGACTGTATGTCAGGGGGCTGTGCGGTGGGGAGACTGTATGTCAGGGGGCTGTGCATTGGGGAGATTGTATGTCAGGGGGCTTTGCATTGGGGAGACTGTATGTCAGGGGGCTGTGCGGTGGGGAGACTGTATGTCAGGGGGCTGTGTGGTGGGGAGACTGTATGTCAGGGGGCTGTGTGGTGGGGAGACTGTATGTCAGGGGGCTGTGTGGCGGGGAGACTGTATGTCGGGGGGCTGTGTGGCGGGGAGACTGTATGTCGGGGGGGCTGTGCGGTGGGGAGACTGTATGTCAGGGGGCTGTGCATTGGGGAGACTGTATGTCAGGGGGCTGTGCAGTGGGGAGACTGTATGTCAGGGGGCTGTGCATCAGGGAGACTGTATGTCAGGGGGCTGTGCGGTGGGGAGACTGTATGTCACGGGGCTGTGCATCAGGGAGACTGTATGTCAGGGGGCTGTGCGGTGGGGAGACTGTATGTCAGGGGGCTGTGTGGTGGGAGACTGTATGTCAGGGGGCTGTGCGGTGGGGAGACTGTATGTCAGGGGGCTGTGTATCGGGGAGACTGTATGTCAGGGGGCTGTGCGGTGGGGAGACTGTATGTCAGGGGGCTGTGCATCAGGGAGACTGTATGTCAGGGGGCTGTGCGGTGGGGAGACTGTATGTCAGGGGGCTGTGCGGTGGGGAGACTGTATGTCAGGGGGCTGTGCATTGGGGAGATTGTATGTCAGGGGGCTGTGCGGTGGGGAGACTGTATGTCAGGGGGCTGTGCGGTGGGGAGACTGTATGTCAGGGGGCTGTGCATTGGGGAGATTGTATGTCAGGGGGCTTTGCATTGGGGAGACTGTATGTCAGGGGGCTGTGTGGTGGGGAGACTGTATGTCAGGGGGCTGTGTGGTGGGGAGACTGTATGTCAGGGGGCTGTGCGGTGGGGAGACTGTATGTCAGGGGGCTGTGCGGTGGGGAGACTGTATGTCAGGGGGCTGTGCGGTGGGGAGACTGTATGTCAGGGGGGCTGTGCATTGGGGAGATTGTATGTCAGGGGGCTGTGCGGTGGGGAGACTGTATGTCAGGGGGCTGTGTGGTGGGGAGATTGTATGTCAGGGGGCTGTGCGGTGGGGAGACTGTATGTCAGGGGGCTGTGCGGTGGGGAGACTGTATGTCAGGGGGCTGTGCGGTGGGGAGACTGTATGTCAGGGGGCTGTGCGGTGGGGAGACTGTATGTCAGGGGGCTGTGCGGTGGGGAGACTGTATGTCAGGGGGCTGTGCGGTGGGGAGACTGTATGTCAGGGGGCTGTGCGGTGGGGAGACTGTATGTCAGGGGGCTGTGTGGTGGGGAGACTGTATGTCAGGGGGCTGTGCGGTGGGGAGACTGTATGTCAGGGGGCTGTGCGGTGGGGAGACTGTATGTCAGGGGGCTGTGCGGTGGGGAGACTGTATGTCAGGGGGCTGTGTGGTGGGGAGACTGTATGTCAGGGGGCTGTGTGGTGGGGAGACTGTATGTCAGGGGGCTGTGTGGTGGGGAGACTGTATGTCAGGGGGCTGTGTGGTGGGGAGACTGTATGTCAGGGGGCTGTGTGGTGGGGAGACTGTATGTCAGGGGGCTGTGTGGTGGGGAGACTGTATGTCAGGGGGCTGTGTGGTGGGGAGACTGTATGTCAGGGGGCTGTGCATTGGGGAGACTGTATGTCAGGGGGCTGTGTGGTGGGGAGACTGTATGTCAGGGGGCTGTGTGGTGGGGAGACTGTATGTCAGGGGGCTGTGCATTGGGGAGACTGTATGTCAGGGGGCTGTGTGGTGGGGAGACTGTATGTCAGGGGGCTGTGTGTCGGGGAGACTGTATGTCAGGGGGCTGTGCGGTGGGGAGACTGTATGTCGGGGGGCTGTGCGGTGGGGAGACTGTATGTCGGGGGGCTGTGCGGTGGGGAGACTGTATGTCGGGGGGCTGTGTGGCGGGGAGACTGTATGTCGGGGGGATGTGCGGTGGGGAGACTGTATGTCGGGGGGCTGTGCGGTGGGGAGACTGTATGTCGGGGGGCTGTGCGGTGGGGAGACTGTATGTCAGGGGGCTGTGCGGTGGGGAGACTGTATGTCAGGGGGCTGTGCGGTGGGGAGCCTGTATGTCAGGGGGCTGTGTGGTGGGGAGACTGTATGTCGGGGGGCTGTGCGGTGGGGAGACTGTATGTCGGGGGGCTGTGCGGTGGGGAGACTGTATGTCGGGGGGCTGTGCGGTGGGGAGCCTGTATGTCAGGGGGCTGTGCGGTGGGGAGACTGTATGTCGGGGGGCTGTGCGGTGGGGAGCCTGTATGTCAGGGGGCTGTGTGGTGGGGAGACTGTATGTCGGGGGGCTGTGCGGTGGGGAGACTGTATGTCAGGGGGCTGTGCGGTGGGGAGCCTGTATGTCAGGGGGCTGTGTGGTGGGGAGACTGTATGTCGGGGGGCTGTGCGGTGGGGAGACTGTATGTCAGGGGGCTGTGTGGCGGGTAGACTGTATGTCAGGGGGCTGTGTATCGGGGAGACTGTATGTCAGGGGGCTGTGCGGTGGGGAGACTGTATGTCAGGGGGCTGTGTGGCGGGGGGGGGGGGGGCTGTGTGTCGGGGAGACTGTATGTCGGGGGGCTGTGCGGTGGGGAGACTGTATGTCAGGGGGCTGTGTGGCGGGGGGGGGGCTGTGCATTGGGGACTTTTTTTCAGGAAAATTGGTCCATTTTTTCACATTGATGATTTAATATAAAGCAGCAACACACACAGGATCTCAGACACTCCAATCATCATTCAGGGATTGTACGGCGGCGACACACACAGGATGATCGGCTGACCGACGGAAATAAAATCCCATCTTTATCCTGCGGGGCCCACAGACAATAAATGACTTCCGATTTCCCCTCATCCTGGATATTTCATCGATTTTCTGCTCTGTGCCGTCATCTCGCTGCTCATCACACAAAGCCCAGAATCTCCCGTCTCTCCCCGTCCTCTCCATACTCGGGTCTAATAATCGTGTTTTGTGATTGGCAGGTGGCCGGTGCGCTACGACCAATGGTGGGAATGTAAGTTCATCGCAGAGGGGATCATCGATCAAGGTACGAGTTCCCTATATTCTAATAATTGCAATCATTTGTGGTATGGAAGGGGGAGGGGCCAAAGAAATCAAAGTTCCAGGAAGTCTCCTGTATTATGTCTGCAGTCTCTGATCATCTCCTGTATCATGTCTGCAGTCTCTGATCATCTCCTGTACTATGTCTGCAGTCTCTGATCATCTCCTGTATTATGTCTGCAGTCTCTGATCATCTCCTGTATCATGTCTGCAGTCTCTGATCATCTCCTGTACTATGTCTGCAGTCTCTGATCATCTCCTGTACTATGTCTGCAGTCTCTGATCATCTCCTGTACTATGTCTGCAGTCTCTGATCATCTCCTGTATTATGTCTGCAGTCTCTGATCATCTCCTGTACTATGTCTGCAGTCTCTGATCATCTCCTGTATTATGTCTGCAGTCTCTGATCATCTCCTGTATTATGTCTGCAGTCTCTGATCATCTCCTGTACTATGTCTGCAGTCTCTGATCATCTCCTGTACTATGTCTGCAGTCTCTGATCATCTCCTGTATTATGTCTGCAGTCTCTGATCATCTCCTGTACTATGTCTGCAGTCTCTGACCATCTCCTGTACTATGTCTGCAGTCTCTGATCATCTCCTGTATTATGTCTGCAGTCTCTGACCGTCTCCTGTACTATGTCTGCAGTCTCTGATCATCTCCTGTATTATGTCTGCAGTCTCTGACCATCTCTTGTATTATGTCTGCAGTCTCTGATCATCTCCTGTATCATGTCTGCAGTCTCTGATCATCTCCTGTACTATGTCTGCAGTCTCTGACCGTCTCCTGTATTATGTCTGCAGTCTCTGACCATCTCGTGTACTATGTCTGCAGTCTCTGACCGTCTCCTGTACTATGTCTGCAGTCTCTGATCATCTCCTGTATTATGTCTGCAGTCTCTGATCATCTCCTGTACTATGTCTGCAGTCTCTGATCATCTCCTGTATTATGTCTGCAGTCTCTGATCATCTCCTGTATTATGTCTGCAGTCTCTGATCATCTCCTGTATTATGTCTGCAGTCTCTGATCATCTCCTGTACGATGTCTGCAGTCTCTGATCATCTCCTGTATTATGTCTGCAGTCTCTGATCATCTCCTGTATTATGTCTGCAGTCTCTGATCATCTCCTGTAATATGTCTGCAGTCTCTGATCATCTCCTGTACTATGTCTGCAGTCTCTGATCATCTCCTGTAATATGTCTGCAGTCTCTGATCATCTCCTGTATTATGTCTGCAGTCTCTGATCATCTCCTGTATTATGTCTGCAGTCTCTGATCATCTCCTGTAATATGTCTGCAGTCTCTGATCATCTCCTGTATTATGTCTGCAGTCTCTGATCATCTCCTGTAATATGTCTGCAGTCTCTGATCATCTCCTGTACTATGTCTGCAGTCTCTGATCATCTCCTGTACTATGTCTGCAGTCTCTGATCATCTCCTGTATTGTGTCTGCAGTCTCTGATCATCTCCTGTATTATGTCTGCAGTCTCTGACCATCTCCTGTACTATGTCTGCAGTCTCTGATCATCTCCTGTATTGTGTCTGCAGTCTCTGATCATCTCTTGTACTATGTCTGCAGTCTCTGATCACCTCCTGTATCATGTCTGCAGTCTCTGACCATCTCCTGTACTATGTCCGCAGTCTCTGATCATCTCCTGTACTATGTCTGCAGTCTCTGATCATCTCCTGTACTATGTCTGCAGTCTCTGATCATCTCCTGTATTATGTCTGCAGTCTCTGATCATCTCCTGTATTATGTCTGCAGTCTCTGATCATCTCCTGTATTATGTCTGCAGTCTCTGATCATCTCCTGTACGATGTCTGCAGTCTCTGATCATCTCCTGTATTATGTCTGCAGTCTCTGATCATCTCCTGTATTATGTCTGCAGTCTCTGATCATCTCCTGTACTATGTCTGCAGTCTCTGATCATCTCCTGTACTATGTCTGCAGTCTCTGATCATCTCCTGTATTATGTCTGCAGTCTCTGATCATCTCCTGTACTATGTCTGCAGTCTCTGATCATCTCCTGTACTATGTCTGCAGTCTCTGATCATCTCCTGTATCATGTCTGCAGTCTCTGATCATCTCCTGTATTATGTCTGCAGTCTCTGATCATCTCCTGTATTATGTCCGCAGTCTCTGATTAGTATCCGTTGGATGAACTCGATGCATTTGTGTTATTATTTGTATAAAACAATATCTGTTTCCTCTTTTTTACAATTGTGGTGATTCCAGGCGGAGGATTCCGGGACAGCCTGGCTGATATTTCTGAGGAGCTGTGCCCCAGTTCTGCCGACTCCCCTGTGCCGCTGCCTTTCTTTGTGCGCACATCAAACCAGGCAAGCCAATGTTGTTTTACAAAGTCTGTTTTATTATTAATATATAGCGCTGACATATACCACAGTGCAGTACAGAGATCACTGAGCCAATCACATCAGTCTCTGTACAGAGGAGCTTACACTCTAATGTCCCCTCCCCCCCCCCCCCACAGTCACATCAGTCTCTGTACAGAGGAGCTTACACTCTAATGTCCCCTCCCCCCACATCACATCAGTCTCTGTACAGAGGAGCTTACACTCTAATGTCCCCCCCCCCACATCACATCAGTCTCTGTACAGAGGAGCTTACACTCTAATGTCCCCTCCCCCCACACATCACATCAGTCTCTGTACAGAGGAGCTTACACTCTAATGTCCCCTCCCCCCACATCACATCAGTCTCTGTACAGAGGAGCTTACACTCTAATGTCCCCTCCCCCCACATCACATCAGTCTCTGTACAGAGGAGCTTACACTCTAATGTCCCCTCCCCCCACATCACATCAGTCTCTGTACAGAGGAGCTTACACTCTAATGTCCCCCCCCCCCACATCACATCAGTCTCTGTACAGAGGAGCTTACACTCTAATGTCCCCTCCCCCCCACATCACATCAGTCTCTGTACAGAGGAGCTTACACTCTAATGTCCCCTCCCCCACATCACATCAGTCTCTGTACAGAGGAGCTTACACTCTAATGTCCCCTCCCCCTCACAGTCACATCAGTCTCTGTACAGAGGAGCTCACACTCTAATGTCCCCTCCCCCACAGTCACATCAGTCTCTGTACAGAGGAGCTTACACTCTAATGTCCCCTCCCCCCACACATCACATCAGTCTCTGTACAGAGGAGCTTACACTCTAATGTCCCCTCCCCCCCCCCACATCACATCAGTCTCTGTACAGAGGAGCTTACACTCTAATGTCCCCTCCCCCCCACAGACACATCAGTCTCTGTACAGAGGAGCTTACACTCTAATGTCCCCTCCCCCCACATCACATCAGTCTCTGTACAGAGGAGCTTACACTCTAATGTCCCCTCCCCCCCCCACACATCAGTCTCTGTACAGAGGAGCTTACACTCTAATGTCCCCTCCCCCCCACAGTCACATCAGTCTCTGTACAGAGGAGCTTACACTCTAATGTCCCCTCCCCCCACATCACATCAGTCTCTATACAGAGGAGCTTACACTCTAATGTCCCCTCCCCCCCACATCACATCAGTCCCTGTACAGAGGAGCTTACACTCTAATGTCCCCCCCCCCCACACAGTCACATCAGTCTCTGTACAGAGGAGCTTACACTCTAATGTCCCCTCCCCCCACATCACATCAGTCTCTATACAGAGGAGCTTACACTCTAATGTCCCCTCCCCCCCACATCACATCAGTCCCTGTACAGAGGAGCTTACACTCTAATGTCCCCCCCCCCACACAGTCACATCAGTCTCTGTACAGAGGAGCTTACACTCTAATGTCCCCTCCCCCCACATCACATCAGTCTCTATACAGAGGAGCTTACACTCTAATGTCCCCTCCCCCCCACATCACATCAGTCCCTGTACAGAGGAGCTTACACTCTAATGTCCCCTCCCCCCACATCACATCAGTCTCTGTACAGAGGAGCTTACACTCTAATGTCCCCTCCCCCCCACACATCACATCAGTCTCTGTACAGAGGAGCTTACACTCTAATGTCCCCTCCCCCACACATCACATCAGTCTCTGTACAGAGGAGCTTACACTCTAATGTCCCCTCCCCCACAGTCACATCAGTCTCTGTACAGAGTAGCTTACACTCTAATGTCACCTCCCCCCCCCCCACAGTCACATCGGTCTCTGTACAGAGGAGCTTACACTCTAATGTCCCCTCCCCCCCACACATCACATCAGTCTCTGTACAGAGGAGCTTACACTCTAATGTCACCTCCCCCCCCCACAGTCACATCAGTCTCTGTACAGAGGAGCTTACACTCTAATGTCCCCTCCCCCCCACATCACATCAGTCTCTATACAGAGGAGCTTACACTCTAATGTCCCCTCCCCCCCACATCACATCACATCAGTCTCTATACAGAGGAGCTTACACTCTAATGTCCCCTCCCCCCACATCACATCAGTCTCTGTACAGAGGAGCTTACACTCTAATGTCACCTCCCCCCCCCACAGTCACATCAGTCTCTGTACAGAGGAGCTTACACTCTAATGTCCCCTCCCCCCACATCACATCAGTCTCTGTACAGAGGAGCTTACACTCTAATGTCCCCTCCCCCCCCACATCACATCAGTCTCTGTACAGAGGAGCTTACACTCTAATGTCCCCTCCCCCCCACATCACATCAGTCTCTGTACAGAGGAGCTTACACTCTAATGTCCCCTCCCCCCCACATCACATCAGTCTCTGTACAGAGGAGCTTACACTCTAATGTCCCCTCCCCCCACAGTCACATCAGTCTCTGTACAGAGGAGCTTACACTCTAATGTCCCTCCCCACATCACATCAGTCTCTGTACAGAGGAGCTTACACTCTAATGTCCCTCCCCACATCACATCAGTCTCTGTACAGAGGAGCTTACACTCTAATGTCCCCTCCCCCCACATCACATCAGTCTCTGTACAGAGGAGCTTACACTCTAATGTCCCCTCCCCCCCCACATCACATCAGTCTCTGTACAGAGGAGCTTACACTCTAATGTCCCCTCCCACCCACAGTCACATCAGTCTCTGTACAGAGGAGCTTACACTCTAATGTCCCCCCCCCCCCCCCCCCCGGCTCTGCCCCTCCCCCATGTGACTGTCCTGATAATTCTTCCAGGGTAACAGCACCGGAGAAGCTCGGGACATGTATGTGCCAAACCCGTCCTGCAGAGATCTGGCCAAGTACCAATGGATCGGGCAGCTGATGGGCGCGGCTCTCCGAGGGAAGGAGTTCCTGGTAAGTGACATTTATATTCCAACCAATGGGATCCCCTTGGCACAGGGAGGGGGAGGGGTGACTGTGGTGATTATTGTAGTAACTCCGACTACTACAATTCTTCTCCTTCTCCAGCCCCACAGCTACGGAATATGTCCAAGCTGAAACAATGTAACCACACCTAGAGTTCCCCTTTACCCCTTTGGCTTTATTAATTAGATATCAATGTATCACTTGATTGGTTTGTTCTCCATGTTTCTTTATATGAAGCTGAAATAAATTCATAACGTCATTTGCAACTTCCCCCTAAAAATGTTTATAGAAGGTGCGATTCTACTTCTGGCCACAAGAGGGCGCTGGTCTCCGTCCTTCATACACTGGGGGGGGGGATTCTGTCTTTGTAAATGACCCCTCCAGTATTTTGTATGGTTTCTATGTTGTCTCTTATCTCTCTGGACCCCCCCGGTGATCCTGACCTTTGTGTGCCCGCAGGTCCTGGCACTGCCCGGCTTTGTGTGGAAACAGCTGACCGGAGAGGAAGTCAGTTGGAGTAAAGATTTCCCGGCGGTGGATTCCCTGCTGGTGAGAAATATTCCCAAATATCTCCGACAATAATAATAATAATAATAGTCTCTGTATTTAGTCCTTTCATGGTCCGAGGCCAGCGATGCCGAGCCAGCCGCGTTCAACAAGAACTACAAGTAAAATGTATATAAATATTTCTGATTTTTAGAAAGCTCTTTTTATTACAATGAGAAGAGGAAGAACCGCTCAGATGATACCAAGGAACCTTCTCACTGAGTCCAAACCGTGGGTGCCGGCAATGCAACCATATGCAAAACTAGGACAGCCGCACTCCAAAAAACGTTCCTTTAATTAAAACTGGTCACAAAAATGACATGCCACAGCAAAAGGTAGACAGAAGCTGACGCGTTTCACACTGTATCTCGGTGCTTAATCATAGCTAATGATTGGAGTGCGCCTGTCCTAGTTTTCCTCTTTTTATTACAAGCTGACAAATTTACTAAATCATTTTTTTCGTTCCTTTTTTTTTTATACTGCGATTGTATCTCACAATTACATAGTTAGTCAGGTTGAAAAAAGACACAAGTCCATCCAGTTTTAACATATTTAAATAAATGAACACTGCCACCTTCAGGCAGTGACAGGGCGATGACACAAGACGGAGACCGAATATTTAACAGGAAGTGTCCTTCATGGCAGGATCACCAGGAATGATTTTATTGCAAAGTTAAAAAAAGATTAAAAACCATTTTGTCATTAAAATGTTGGTGCCACTGTGAAACTTTAACCTCTTGCCTACGGGGCACTTTCACCCCCTTCCTGCCCAGGCCATTTTTTAGTTTTCAGCGCTGTCACATTTTAATTGAAAATTGCGCGGTCATACAACGCTGTAGCAAAATGAAATCTTTGTCCTTTTTTCCCCGCAAATAGAGATTTCTTTTGGTGGTATTTCATCACCTCTGCGATTTTTATTTTCTGCGCTATAAACAAAAATAGAGCGACATATTTGAAAAAAAAAATTTGAAAATTACACTGGCAGTGAAGGGGTTAACCAATAGGGGGAGCTGTAGGGGTAAAGTGTTCCCTGTGTGTGATTCTTACTGTAGGGGGGCGGGGCTGGACGTGTGACATCACTGATCGTCGTTCCGTATGACAGACGATCACTGACAAGCCACAGAGAAGAACAGGGAATGTTTGTTTACACTCCCCGTTCTTCAGCTCCTGTGACCGATCACAGGACACCGGCGGTGATCGGGTCCCGCGGGCGCTGTCATGGAGCTTCGGACTGGGTCGCAAGTGCGCGGCCTGCTCTATTGAAAAGCCCGTGGCGTGCATAACACAACCCAAAAACCTCACCCGGTGGAGGAAAAAATGTGCACACACATAAAGAGTGATACACAAAAAACTGTGACGGGGGCATCGCCAAGTGGCCCTCCGAAAAGGGCCCAACCCTGACCCCCCGGGGCGTTGGGCTCCTGGCAGGGAAAAGAGTAATCTGCGGTCCATACAGCCGAAGCCACAAGGACCCCATTCCTCAGAGGGACTGCCGGAACAGAACCCTCCTCGGTGGGGCTGGGTTCCTAAAGGGGACGTACCTGGACGCCCTTGTGCCCAACTGTGCCGTTCTGACGACGTAAATCGCCGTGCGCCGGTCCTTAAGCGGTTAAAACATTTTGTTAATATTACAAACATGAGCAGGAAATGTATTAAAACAATGTATCAAATAAAAAAAGATCGTTAGTCTCCTAGTTATTATGAAGTTAACCAGTTCCCGCCCACCCACGGTCCAATTACTGGGTCAGGTTGGATCACCAGCTGATGGACACGCCCACAATGGACTCGGCCGATTTCGGGTATCGCGGGATTTCTATGCAATCACAAGATCACAGTGTAAACTCTTCATTCATAACGGCTGCACTTGGTATTGTGATTGGCCCACAACTATCACATGGTACCTGTGCCAACCACAGCACCCTGTACCATGTGATAGCTGTGTGCCAACCACAGCACCCTGTACCATGTGATAGCTGTGTGCCAACCACAGCACCCTGTACCATGTGATAGCTGTGTGCCAACCACAGCACCCTGTACCATGTGATAGCTGCGGGCCAATCACAGCACCCTGTACCATGTGATAGCTGTGGGCCAACCACAGCACCCTGTACCATGTGATAGCTGCAGGCCAATCACAGCACCCTGTACCATGTGATAGCGGTGGGCCAATCACAGCACACAATAGTAATCACAGCTGTTATGAATGAACTTTTGTGATTGTCACGGTAACAGCAAAGTGGAAAAAAAGTACAACGGGAAAGTCACGCGACTTTGCAGCGACTCTGACACAACGTTGACGCGTCTTGAAGCAATGTAAGGGGCGGTTCACACGCTGCAGCGCCAATTTTCATTGCGAATTCTTTGTGTTCTTGTGATTCTCCTGCAAATATTCGCTGAATTCGCATCGCACACAGATTTTTTCCGCAGCTTAGATCTGCAACGTGTCGATGTGAACGGCGCTCGTGGAAAATGGTTATTTAAATGACTTGCGAATTTGAGCGATCGCAACGGATGAAATTCACCATGGAAATCGCGGCCCTAATATTGAAGTCTCCCTAAACTCCCTCGAGTCGCAGCTCTTCAGGGAAGTGATGATGTGATTTGTGTTCAGCGTCGCACGACCGCGCAATTACCAGTAAAGCAGCGCAGTGCTGAATAGCAATGAATGGCCATGAAGGGGGGTAAACTCTTCTGGAGCTGAAGTGGTTAAAGCAGCTTTCTGGCCTGACGATTATTTAGTCACATGACTCGTCTCTTGTGTGTGATTTGATTGGTCGGAAGTATAACCAGGGGGTGTGGTCTCCCTCCGGGGGGGCGCTCTTTTTTTAGGTTAAACTCCTGGAGATGATGGAGCTGATGGATAAAGAGACGTTTGAGTTTAAGTTTGGGGCGGAGCTGACGTACACGACGGTCCTGAGCGATCAGCGAATGGTGGAGCTGGTCCTCGGGGGCGGGAACATATCCGTACATTACGAGGACCGGCTGGAGTTCATCAAGATGGTGCAGAAGGCGCGGCTGGAGGAGAGTAAAGAGCAGGTGGGCGGAGCCAAGGTGTATCCAATCCTTTATGGGGAAACATTGTATCTTGTGATATCTCTACTCTTGTCTCTTTTTATGGACTCCGGGGGGAAGGGCGATTTATTCTGCGACACTTCATGTCCGCTCCTTCTGTGCGGAGGGGAAAACAACGAACGTTATTAGGCTGTTTTCTCTCCAGGTTGAATGTTATTCATTCATAAAGAATGGAGTGAATCAGGAAAATGCCACATTATGTCCACTAGATGGAGATGACGATTGTAGGAAATACATTGTGATATTTCCCTGATTGGCTCTGTTCTGTATGAATGAATAACATTCGACGGCCCAATAATATCGGATTGTTTCTCCATTCACAAAGAATGAAATATTTATAAATACACCCAAGAGGCGGGACTTCCTGTATAAGGGTGACCACGCCCTCTTTCTATAGCCTGTATGTGGCGGCAGCATTGTCTCCTGAAGTCACTCTGACAGCGTCCTCCCCCCCCCGCGTGTCTCGCCCCCCCCGTGTCACCTCCCCATGTTTTGCCCCCCCTGTGTCTCGTCCCCCTTTGTCTCGCCCCCCCCCCCCCATGTCTCGCCCCCCCGCGTCTCACCTCCCCATGTTTTGCCCCCCCTGTGTCTCGTCCCCCTTTGTCTCGCCCCCCCCCCCATGTCTCGCCCCCCCGCGTCTCACCTCCCCATGTCTTGCCCCCCCTGTGTCCCGTCCCCCATGTCTCCCCCCCCCCATGTCTCGCCCCCCCCCTTCATCTCGCCCCCCCCCCCATGTCTCGCCCCCCCCCATGTCTCGCCCCCCCCCCCCATGTCTCGCCCCCCCCCATGTCTCGCCTCCCCCCCATGTCTCGCCCCCCCCCCCCATGTCTCGCCTCCCGTCTGACATTTTTCTTCCCTTTCTCAGGTAGAAGCCATTCAGGCCGGACTGCTGAAGGTGGTTCCTCAGGCTGTGTTGGACCTCCTTACCTGGCAGGAGCTGGAGAAAAGGGTCTGCGGGGACCCCGAGATCTCTGTGGAGGCCCTGAAAAAACTGAGTAAGTATGCGGGGGGAGGGGATCCTGTAATCATGTGACATCTTCATCCAACCACGTGAGAAACCCTGCCCCCCGAGGAACCCCAGCCCCCCGAGGAACCCTGTCCCCAAGGAACCCCGCCCCCTGTGGAGCCCCGCCCAAGGAGCCCCGTCCCCCAAGGAACCCCGTCCCCCGAGGAGCCCCGTCCCCCGAGGAGCCCCGTCCCCCGTGGAGCCCCGCCCCCCAAGGAACCCCCGCCCCCGAGGAGCCTGGCCCCCTGCTCATCACTTCTCACCCCATTGTGTCTCTTCTGTCTCTTCAGCCAGGTTTGAGGATTTGGGGGCCACAGACATCCGAGTTCAATATTTCTGGGAGGCTCTGAACAGCTTCACAAATGGTAAGCGGATCTTTATCAGGTCTGTAGAGTGAAAATGATGATCATTATCTTTCCAGAAGTCGGTACACCCCCCTTCCAAAGAATGGAGCCCAGATATTTCCAGGGAAGGGTAGTGAGGGGTTCCCTGGGACCTCCTACCTGATGGGGTCTCCATTGTTTGGGGGGCCCGAGAATGTCCCTACATTATTGGGATCATACCAGAGGCTCTGAACCCGAACCATGGAAGTGCCATCAGGTCGGAGGTCAATCGGCCAAAACTCCAGCAAACCCCCGAAGAGGAACCCGGGTCACAAATGACATCGTAGACTCCTCTAACCTTGTGGTAACCGTTTGGTGAAGACCCCCCTTTTCTGTTCCACAATGACTGTGCCCCCCGCGCCCCCCCCGTGTACAAAGCCAGCAACATAACGACACGGTGTGACCAGTCTGGGGTGGAGGAACTCGAGTGTCCTGCACAGAGTCCTGACCTCATCCCTACTGATCACCTTTACAATGGATTGGTCTGGTTTAGAACCAGATCTTCTCATCCAACAATAGTAGCTGAGCTCACAAATGGGCGCCATTTCCACCAGACACCCTCCAAGATCTTGGAATAGGGCGTGTCCTCAGACTGGAATAGGGCGTGTCCTCAGACTGGAGTAGGGCGTGTCCTCAGACTGGAATAGGGCGTGTCCTCAGACTGGAATAGGGTGTGTCCTCAGACTGGAGTAGGGCATGTCCTCAGACTGGAGTAGGGCGTGTCCTCAGACTGGAATAGGGCGTGTCCTCAGACTGGAATAGGGTGTGTCCTCAGACTGGGATAGGGCGTGTCCTCAGACTGGAATAGGGTGTGTCCTCAGACTGGGATAGGGCGTGTCCTCAGACTGGAATAGGGCGTGTCCTCAGACTGGAATAGGGTGTGTCCTCAGACTGGGATAGGGCGTGTCCTCAGACTGGAATAGGGTGTGTCCTCAGACTGGAATAGGGTGTGTCCTCAGACTGGAATAGGGTGTGTCCTCAGACTGGAATAGGGCGTGTCCTCAGACTGGAATAGGGTGTGTCCTCAGACTGGAATAGGGTGTGTCCTCAGACTGGAATAGGGTGTGTCCTCAGACTGGAATAGGGTGTGTCCTCAGACTGGAATAGGGTGTGTCCTCAGACTGGAATAGGGCGTGTCCTCAGACTGGAATAGGGCGTGTCCTCAGACTGGAATTGGGCGTGTCCTCTGACTGAAATTGGGCGTGTCCTCCAACTGGAATAGGGCATGTCCTCCGACTGGAATAGGGCGTGTCCTCCGACTGGAATAGGGTGTGTCCTCAGACTGGAGTAGGGCGTGTCCTCGGACTGGAGTAGGGCGTGTCCTCCGGCTGGAGTAGGGCGTGTCCTCCGGCTGGAATATGGCGTGTCCTCAGACTGGAATTGGGCGTGTCCTCAGACTGGAATTGGGCGTGTCCTCAGACTGGAATTGGGCGTGTCCTTAGACTGGAATTAGGCGTGTCCCCGGACTGGAATTGGGCGTGTCCCCGGACTGGGATTGGGCGCGTCCCCGGACTGGAGTAGGGTGTGTCCTCGGACTGGAGTAGGGCGTGTCCTCAGACTGGAGCAGGGCGTGTCCTCGGACTGGAGTAGGGCGTGTCCTCGGACTGGAGTAGGGCGTGTCCTCGGACTGGAGTAGGGCGTGTCCTCGGACTGGAGTAGGGCGTGTCCTCGGACTGGAATTGGGTGTGTCCTCGGACTGGAATTGGGTGTGTCCTCGGACTGGAATGGGGCGTGTCCTCTGACTGGAAATGGGCGTGTCCTCGGACTGGAGTAGGGCGTGTCCTCAGACTGGAATTGGGCGTGTCCTCAGACTGGAATTGGGCGTGTCCTCAGACTGGAATTAGGCGTGCCCCCAGGCTGGAATAGGGCGTGCCCCCAGACTGGAATGGGGCGTGTCCTCAGACTGGAATAGGGCGTGTCCTCGGACTGGAGTAGGGCGTGTCCTCGGACTGGAGTAGGGCGTGTCCTCGGACTGGAATAGGGCGTGCCCCCAGGCTGGAATAGGGCGTGCCCCCAGACTGGAATGGGGCGTGTCCTCAGACTGGAATAGGGCGTGTCCTCGGACTGGAGTAGGGCGTGTCCTCGGACTGGAGTAGGGCGTGTCCTCGGACTGGAATAGGGCGTGCCCCCAGGCTGGAATAGGGCGTGCCCCCAGACTGGAATGGGGCGTGTCCTCAGACTGGAATAGGGCGTGTCCTCAGACTGGGGTTGGGCGTGTCCTCAGCCTGGAATTGGGCGTGCCCTCAAGCTGGAATAGGGCGTGTCCTCGGGCTGGAGAAGGGCGTGTCCCCAGACTGGAATAGGGCGTGTCCTCAGACTGGAGTAGGGCGTGTCCCCAGACTGGCATTGGGCGTGTCCCCAGGCTGGCGTAGGGCGTGTCCTCGGACTGGAGTAGGGCGTGTCCTCGGACTGGAGTAGGGTGTGCCCTCGGACTGGAATAGGGCGTGTCATCAGGCTGGAATAGGGCGTGCCCCCAGGCTGGAATAGGGCGTGTCCTCAGACGTTTGGCTGTAGCGGGTACATTAGATTGGGATCTTTATTTTGAATATTTTTGTCCCTCACTAATGAAACTTTCTCCCGCAGAGGATCGCAGCCGCTTCCTGAGGTTTGTGACTGGGCGGAGTCGTCTTCCGGCTCCCATCTACATATATCCAGATAAGTCGGGGTGAGTCGGGGATCCCCTGGAAATATTAGTGTGACCTCTGACCCCAATTCACCAACATGTCTGAGGGGCGGAGTGATGGATTGAGAGGGTTGTGCTGCCACCTGGTGCATTATGGGAAAAGGAGAGCTGAGGATCTGATTGGTTGCTGCAGGATAGAGCTGATAATGGCTCCGCCCTGGTGACCTGCGTCTGATCTCTGTCTATGGACGATCGAAGCTGAGAGGTCTGCCTGGTATGGATCAAACTACCAATCATGAGGACCCTCTACAGAGGCTCCGCCCTGATTTGGGTGGGATTAAGGAGAAGTGAGTTGTAATTGGTCGCATTCAACTGAAGACGCTTCAAAGCTTCTCGCAGCCACTTCTACGATTGTAATGAGGAAGAGCCCCAACATTTATATTCAGAGATTCAAGATACTGACTGAGTCTTGAATCCTGACCTGTACAATTTGGGGTGTGGCGGTCCCTCTGTGGGTGGAAATTTTGTTACAGAACACGTCCAGTTGAATGTCGCAGACGACGTACCTCCAGATATTCCGTGTGATCGGATTGCTGAGAACCTCCCCCTCCCCCCTTATTTCTCATTATTGATCCTCCATCGCCGGATAATGAGGGGGGATGGGCGGGTTGAAGGCAGATATTGCACAGAATACAGAAGAAAGGTCACCGGAAGTTTCCTTCTCTCCATTGAAAGTCTATGAAAGCCCCCCAAAAAAATATTTCAACATTTCCCGTCTCCTTCTTTCTGATAAACGGCCATTTTCTCCCGCTAGCCCCGCCCCCTATTTCCCACGTGATGAAAACTTTGTTTCTTTTATTTCACAGATCCACAGATTCGCTCCCCGAGTCTTCCACGTGTTCCAGCACCTTGTACCTTCCCAACTACCCCAGGTGAGTCCCCCCGATCCCCGCGCTCCCGAGAGACGTAATCCGCCCCAAACTATCCATCCATTGTGGACGTTTGCCCCTCCCCGCCCCCCACCTCTAGGGACACATGGAGGCTGCAGGACCGGTCTGAAAGTGCAGCGCCTCTTGTGCATGCGCAGTGGGGATCCAAAGATCTTCCCCGGGTGATGACGGCGCTCGGCTCCTGGGCTGGGAGGGTCTCATCTGAGCGATTTGGAATTTGCTAAAATTGCAGAAAAATGCGCAACTTGCGTTTGGTTACCGTTCATTCTAATGGTCGATACACAACATCCGTTTTCTGCCCACCGGCGAGCCAATGAAACGATCCAACAGACCATAGAGGGGAAGAATGACCAGATTGTCTCTCATCACCTCTATGATCTAGGACAGGGATATGCAATTAGCGGACCTCCAGCTGTTGCAAAACTACAAGTCCCATCATGCCTCTGCCTCTGGGTGTCATGCTTGTGGCTGTCAGTCTTGCTATGCCTCATGGCAATTGTAGTTCTGCAACAGCTGGAGGTCCGCTAATTGCATACCCCTGATCTAGGAGGACCGGAGCGATGCCATGATGTCACTTCCTGTCTAGAGCCAAAATACATTTTTTTTTTTTTTTGTTAGTTTTCTTTTTAAGCAAAAGATCGATTTATTTTTTAATCTTTTGCTTTTCAAGGTCGATGAGAGATTTGGGGTCTTACAGATCTTCCCATAAAGAGGACCTGTCATCCTTATTTCTGTCACAAGGGATGTTTACATTCATTGGAATAGGAATAAAAGTGATAAAATAAATAATCAATGAGACGGTGAAAAAGAAAGTAAATCTGGTAACCTGTGGAAAAAAAAAGTAAAGCGTCGCCTATGGAGAGTTTTAATTATGGCGAAAAACTACGATACTTAATACTCTCCATCGGCGACGCTTTAAACATTTTTACGTGTGACTTGTTGGGTGTCTCTGTACTCGGCGGAACATCATCTTTTATATTTTACCAAAAAAATTGGGTTATATAGTGTTTTTTTTTTCTAAAAAAGGGTTTTAAAAACCACTGCGAAAATACCACGTGATAAAAAAAATCGCGATTGCCATTTTATTCTTTAGGGCCTCTGCTAAAATATATAATGTTTGGGGGTTCCGAGTAATTTTCTAGAAATACTGATTTTTAGAAAAAAAGTGTCAGAAAAGGCCGAGAGACCGAAGCAAACGTGTTCTTATAATGTTGGCCACTAGATGGAGCCGACATTCCAAGTAAAAAAAAGTCTCTCATTCCTATGATCATCGGCTCCCTCTAGTGGCCATGATGTGGTATTTTCCTGATTTGCTCTATTCATTTAATCTCTGCAGAGATTATATCTTAATAACCTTCGATTTTCCACTCCTTCGCACACGAAGATTCGCAGAAAAGAGCGGCAATTTTTGTTATAAACAAATGGGGTCAGGAACTGAGTGACAGAAAGGGGTGTTGTGTCTTCATGTCATGTGACTTGTATTTTGTGTCTTTCAGCGCCAAGATCTGCGAGGAGAAGCTGCGTTACGCCGCGTACAACTGTGTGGCTATCGATACGGATATGAGTCCGTGGGAGGAGTGAGGGGCGGAGACGAGTCTGTGGGAGGGGTAAGGGGCAGGGAGGATACTGTGGGAGGAGTGAGGGGTGGAGACGAGTCTGTGGGAGGGGTAAGGGGCAGGGAGGATACTGTGGGAGGAGTGAGGGGTGGAGACGAGTCTGTGGGAGGGGTGAGGGACGGGAGGATACTGTGGGAGGTGTGAGGGGTCGAGACAGACGAAAATGTGGGAGGGGTAAGGGACGGAGAGGATACTGTGGGAGGGGTGAGGGGTGGAGACGAGTCTGTGGGAGGAGTGAGGGGTGGAGACGAGTCTGTGGGAGGGGTGAGGGGTGGAGACGAGTCTGTGGGAGGGGTGAGGGGCGGAGAGGATCCTGTGGGAGAAGTGAGGGGTGGAGACGAGTCTGTGGGAGGGGTGAGGGGCGGAGAGGATCCTGTGGGAGAAGTGAGGGGTGGAGGAGAGTCTGTGGGAGGGGGGGGGGGGGGGGGGAGAGGATACTGTGGGAGGAGTGGAGACGAGTCTGTGGGGGGGGGAGGATACTGTGTGAGGGGTGGAGACGAGTCTGTGGGAGGGGCAGAGAGGATACTGTGGGAGAAGTGAGGGGTGGAGACGAGTCTGTGGGAGGAGTGAGGGGTGGAGACGAGTCTGTGGGAGGGGTGAGGGGTGGAGACGAGTCTGTGGGAGGAGTGAGGGGTGGAGACGAGTCTGTGGGAGGGGTGAGGGGTGGAGACGAGTCTGTGGGAGGGGTGAGGGGCGGAGAGGATCCTGTGGGAGAAGTGAAGGGTGGAGACGAGTCTGTGGGAGGGGAGGATACTGTGGGAGGAGTGGAGACGAGTCTGTGGGGGGGGGGGATACTGTGTGAGGGGTGGAGACGAGTCTGTGGGAGGGGCAGAGAGGATACTGTGGGAGGAGTGAGGGGTGGAGACGAGTCTGTGGGAGGAGTGAGGGGCGGAGACGAGTCTGTGGGAGGAGTGAGGGGTGGAGACGAGTCTGTGGGAGGAGTGAGGGGTGGAGAGGATACTGTGGGAGGGGTGAGGGGTGGAGAGGATACTGTGGGAGGGGTGGAGAGGATACTGTGGGAGGAGTGAGGGGCAGAGACAAGTCTGTGGGAGAGGTGAGGGGCGGAGAGGATACTGTGGAGGGGTGGAGACGAGTGTGGGAGGGGTGAGGGGTGGAGACGAGTCTGTGGGAGGAGTGAGGGGTGGAGACGAGTCTGTGGGAGGGGTGAGGGGTGGAGACGAGTCTGTGGGAGGGGTGAGGGGCGGAGAGGATCCTGTGGGAGAAGTGAAGGGTGGAGACGAGTCTGTGGGAGGGGAGGATACTGTGGGAGGAGTGGAGACGAGTCTGTGGGGGGGGGGGGGGATACTGTGTGAGGGGTGGAGACGGGTCTGTGGGAGGGGCAGAGAGGATACTGTGGGAGGAGTGAGGGGTGGAGACGAGTCTGTGGGAGGAGTGAGGGGCGGAGACGAGTCTGTGGGAGGAGTGAGGGGTGGAGACGAGTCTGTGGGAGGAGTGAGGGGTGGAGAGGATACTGTGGGAGGGGTGAGGGGTGGAGAGGATACTGTGGGAGGGGTGGAGAGGATACTGTGGGAGGAGTGAGGGGCAGAGACAAGTCTGTGGGAGAGGTGAGGGGCGGAGAGGATACTGTGGAGGGGTGGAGACGAGTGTGGGAGGGGTGAGGGGTGGAGACGAGTCTGTGGGAGGAGTGAGGGGTGGAGACAAGTATGTGGGAGGAGTCAAGGGCGGAGACGATTCCACCTTTTGGACGGGTCATCCTGATTCCGGGGTCCTCACTGTATACATTGTAAGGACTGCATGTAATGAAGAGAACCTGTCTACACATTTCCTGCGTTTTGTTCCGTTTTCTATTGTATGCAGAGAAATAAACAATGTAACCTGATGGAAATCATTGACTATTGGCTGATCACTTTCCATTCCTTTCTCCTATTGGTGGCATTTTCTCTGCATGGCGCCCCCCAGTGGTGATTGTGGGAAAACTCCGCTGAGTGTTCTTTAAGCGCTTGCCGACCATCGCGTGACGATAAATGTCAGCAGATGGATGTATAGATACGCATTGTGGGCACGTACAGCTGCCGCGAGCTCTGTGAGTCCGACCGAGGGTCCCGCGGATTCGCTGTCCGCCGGGAGTCCCGCGATCGTCACTCAGAGGAAGAATGGGGAGATGCAAAGCATTTCTCCATTCTGTCTAGTGACAGGACACTGATCACTGCTTCCTGTCATCGGAAGCGGTGATCACTGACGTCACACACAGCCCATCCCCCCCACAGTTAGAACACATACCTAGGACACACTTAACCCCTTCAGTGCCCCCTAGTGGTTAACCCCTTCCCTGCCAGTGTCATTTACACAACAATCACGGCATTTGTATAGCTCTGATCGCTGTATAAATGACAATGTTCCCAAAATAGTGTCAAGTGTGTCCGATGTGTCCGCCGCAATATTGCAGTCACGATTAAAATCGCTGACCGCCACCATTACTAGTAAAAAAATAAATAAAAATATATTAATAAAAATGCCATAAAACTATCTCCTATTTTGTAAACGCTATACATTTTGTGCAAACCGATCAATAAACGCTTATTGCGATTTTTTTTTTTTTACCAAAAATAGATCGAAGAATTCGTATCGCCCGAAACTGAGGAGAATTTTTATTTTATTTTTAAATGGGATATTTATTATAGCAAAAAGTAACAAATATTTCTCTTTCGTTCATAGACGGACACAGCCTTCATTGACCTTAGGGTTATGCTTCTTCCTACCAGGAGATTTAGGCAGAATTCTACAGCACTTAAGGTGTTAAAAACTTTCCTTCATGCTGCTCCTCCCAGGGGGCGTGGCTCCCCCAGGCATAACCCACACCCTGCTTTAGCAGCCTCAGTTTGTTTTCTGCCTAACGACAGGAGGTCAAGGCTATCTCTGGAGTTCCTGGACTCTGGAGTTTTTTTCTGGCGATTTTTCTCGTTTTTTTTTTTTTATTATTTTGTTCCTGCATTTTTGAATCCTGCGATTCTTCTATCAACAGCCGACTGGGTGACAGGCTGGGTCCTCGACTCTTGTAGTCCCCCCATGTTCGGCCTTCGAGCGTGTGCCGGCCCTCAGCTCAGCTTTGGGACGTCCACGACAGGCCCCATTGCTCCAGGGGCGGCCGGGGAACTTTGGTTCTAGGGCACACATATGACCGGTCTCTATGGCTTTGTCACAGTGTGTCTGGCCGACAGCCATGCCGTTCGCGGATGTTGGTTCTGTCTGGGATACCTCCAGCCGGGTAGTCGCAGGACAGGTAAGTAGTGGCCCCTTACTCAGGTAAGTGGTCTGGCTGGTGGTTTCCCTGGGGAGGTCGACTGAGGGTCCGCCCTGCTTTCCTCTCTCCCCTTCCTCTCCCTCCTTCCCCTGACTGGGTAGTGGCTGTGAAGGGGGGCCTCCTGGGTTTTCTTTGTTACCACCGGGGCCCGTGTGTTGTTAGGGGGACTGTGTTGTTACTCTGGGGGGTGCTGCTGTGTGCTGCTGTGTTCTATGAGGTAATTTTTACCTCAGACAGCGGCCGTCTTGGAAATCTCCTTGGTAACGCTGTGATTCTTTTCTGAGGTAACAGACAAAGCAGTCAGTGCTGCTGTGTTCTATGAGGTAATTTTTACCTCAGACAGCGGCCGTCTTGGAAATCTCCTTGGTAACGCTGTGATTCTTTTCTGAGGTAACAGACAAAGCAGTCAGGGCTGCTGTGTTCTATGAGGTAATTTTTACCTCAGACAGCGGCCGTCTTGGAAATCTCCTTGGTAACGCTGTGATTCTTTTCTGAGGTAACAGACAAAGCAGTCAGTGCTGCTGTGTTCTATGAGGTAATTTTTACCTCAGACAGCGGCCGTCTTGAAATCTCCTTGGTAACGCTGTGATTCTTTTCTGAGGTAACAGACAAAGCAGTCAGTGCTGCTGTGTTCTATGAGGTAATTTTTACCTCAGACAGCGGCCGTCTTGGAAATCTCCTTGGTAACGATGTGATTCTTTTCTGAGGTAACAAAGCAGTCAGTGCTGCTGTGTTCTATGAGGTAATTTTTACCTCAGATGGTGGCCATCTTGGAAATCTCCTTGGTAACGATGTGATTCTTCCCTGAGATGACTCGGCACAGCCTCTGGTCAGTTTTAGTGCTGTTACAGTTTTAGTGCTGTGAATCTTCCATGAGGTGAATACACATCACAGTCAGCACATCAGAGCACACCTGAGGTTTTTCAGCTCCCTCTGCAGCTGGGTGGGGTGGTGAATACCGGGGGCCCCCCATGCTCTGCAATAGCAGCAAGGAGGTGACCAGTGGGGTTTTTTTGTCCTGCCTTGCAGGGTGGGTGACTCAGCGCTGACACTATGGAACTCAAGCTATGCCTGAGTTAACCCTTACCGCCCCTCCCCCTGCCACATCTGTTATGTTGGCTGTCCTGGGTTTCTTGCCAGGTTTGAAGCAGCTAGTGCCCGGATGGGGGGTAAAAAAGCGCCCCCTCCCTGAAGCCTGCTTCTGGGGATGACACAGAATCGCTGTTTTTTTCTGGTTCTGTTATGTCAGAGGCTGCGGGTTTTAACCCTTATGGATAGTGAGGATGACTCTGCTGCAGTCAGTTGCTGGCAAGAATTTGTTGGAGCTCTTGTTTCTGCGGTGCGTGAGGCTCTAAAAATTGAGGATGTGGCGGAGACACCTCCGTGTCAGTACCAGCACACTACCACGCATCGCTGAAGTGTTTCCTTGTGTTCCTTATTTGGACTATATGTTATACAAGGAATGGGATGCACCGCAAAAAGTTTGTCAAAAAAACTTTGCAACCCGTTACCCCCTTGAGGGGGGTTTTAAAAAAAAAAAAAAAAAAAAAAGTAGGTCTCTCCTCCGCCAGTGGACCCCCCTGTGTCCAGACTGCGCAAGGCCACCACATTGCCTGTGGAAGGGGCTCCTGCATTTCAGGATCCCGCTGATAGGAGAGTGGAGGCCGTGGCCCGCTCCCTATTCACGGTGGTGGGTTCGGCGGTGAGGCCGGCTCTGGCCGGGGCCCTGGCAGGCCCCGACTAAAAGGGCGAAGCTCCTGCTGCAGGAGCTGGAAGAAGGACCTCTAAGGTGGCCTTGGTGATCACCGTTAAGGGTGAACGGTCCTTTTGGGTCTTCCCTGACTGGCATCATTGAGGATGCCACAGGTGGTAAGCGCATGCTGTTCCCACGGTTTGGGAAGGGCTAGGGACCTCGCCCTGTGCAAGGACCCTCCTTGCCTACCTCCGAGCGTTTTTTCGCTCGCCCTGTGCGGTGGGGGGTAGGTCTACATGGTGCTTGAATCCCCGCTGCGGGGTAGCAGCGCACCGGATACCGCATGCCTAACAAGTCTGCGGACATACCTGCTTCCGCCTGAAGGTCTGCTCCCGCCCGTGTCTCGGGTGGGAGACTGGCTTCGCATTGCGAAGTGTTTTCCTTGGGGTACAAGATTGAGTTTCTCTCTTGTCTGCCAAACAGGTTTTTTCCCTCCGGCTTCTGGCCTCCTCCGGTTCGCCGGTTGACTCCGTCAGGGGCTGTCCAGGATCTTCTGGTCAGGGGAGTGATTGTGCCAGTTCCCTCGTTGGAACGGTCTCAGGGTTTTACTCCATTCTGTTTGTGTCCCCATGGAGGATGGGGCCCGGTCGATCCTGGGCCTCAAGTCCCTCGTTTTGTTTTGTCAGGTTTTTCTGGCATCCTTGGATGTCATGAACGTGTACCTGCATATCCTCAAACCACCAGAGATTCTGTGCTTTGCGGTCGGGGGGGACCATTTTCAATGGTGTCCTTCCCATTCGGCGGGTTTTCGCCAAGGTGCTCGTACCGATACTCGCCCGGCTGTGACAGCGGGGGTTTGTTATCATGGGATGTCTGGACGACATTCTCCTACGAGCTTCTTCGAGCTCTGCATTGGTGGAGCCGTGTCTATCACGTGTCAGGCTCTCCGAGTGTTCGGCTGGTTTCTGGATTGTCCTGAAATCAGGGTTGATTCCGTCTCAGGGATACCTGAGACTGGTCCTGGATTCCTCCGGGGCGGGAGTGTTTTTCTCCTAGCGGAAAAACTTCAGACTCTGATATTTGCTGTGCAGTAGTTGCCGACCCAGAAGCGGTCATCTCTGCGATTCTGCAGGAAGGTTCTGGGTCAGTTGGTAGCCTCTTTCGAGGCGGTTCCGTATGCCCAATTCCACGCCAGGGTACTACGGAGGGAACTGCTGTCACGATGGGACTAGCTTCCGTCATCTCTGGATTACCAGATTCAGTTGAGTCATCTGATCATGTCTCCCCTGGTATGGTGGCTGGCATTTCCGGTGCTTCGGGCCGGAAAGTAATTTTTCTGCAGGCCACTGGACAGTGGTCACGACGGATGCCAGCCTCTCCGGTTGGGGAGGGGCGCTTGGGGCACCCAGTCAGCCCAGGGGCACTGGACTCAGGTGGAGTCCTGCCTACTGATCAACGTTCTGGAGCTCCGAGCAATCAAGCTTTGCCTTACCAGGTGGTCCCTGGATCTACAGGGCCGACCGGTCAGGATCCTGTCCGATAACACCACGTCCGTGGCGTAGGTTGATCATCAGGGAGGCACACGGAGTTCTGTTGCAGCGACGGGGGTCGCGCGCATCCTTTCGGTGGGCCGAAGGGTCCGTTCCGGCTCTATCGGCCGGGTACATTCCGGGAATACGGAATTGGCTAGCCGACTACCTAAGTCGCACTGCACTGGGCCAAGGAGAGTGGTCTCTCCACCCGCAGGTGTTTCGGGGTCTGTGCCGAAAGTGGGGCACTCCGGACGTGGACCTTCTAGCGTCCCGTCTCTATATCGGTAGGTGCCACGGTTCGTGGCCAGGTTTAAGGACCGTGGGCGGACGCGTCAGGCGCGTTGGTGGCTCCTTGGGGTCGCTGTCGCCTACTTTACACCCTTCCCTCCTCGGAAGCTTCTTCCTCGCCTGCTGCGCAGAGTAGAAGCTGTAGGGATTCTATCGGTCCTGATTGCCCCAGATTGGCCGCGTCGCTTCTGGTACGCGGACCAGGTGCGTCTGCTGGCAGACGCCCCCTAGCGTCTTCCCCTGGGAATTGATTTTCTGTTACAGGGTCCAATCTTCCACCCTGTTTCACAGCCACCGGCCTTAGCGGCGTGGCTGTTGAGAGCCAGGGGCTTAAGGACCAAGGCCTATTGGGCTCGGTGGTCTCTACCGTGCTGCCTGCACGGAGGTCTACCTCACGTAGGTTTTTTCCTCATACATGGAAGGCCTACTTCTCTGTGTGTGGGGAGATGAACTGGCACTCTCGTACATGCGTTGTGTACAGGATTCTGCTGTCTTTGCAGCAGGGAGTGGTTCAGGCTCTCGCCTTACGTACGGTTAGGAGCCAGATTTCTGCTCTGGCTGTTTTTTACTTGCAGCGACCCTTGGCATAGCACTCCTGGGTGCGTGCTTTGGGTCAGGGGGTCTGGCAGGTGGCCCCTCCGGTGCGCCCTCCATTACCCCCATGGGACTTGAATTTAGTCCTTTCAGTGCTTCGGGATGCTCCCTTTGAGGACATTCGGGAGGTTTTTTGTTTTATTGTCACAAAAGGTGATTTATTTCTGGTAGCAATTACCTCGATCAGACGGGTGTCTGGCTGTTCTGGTGGCCTTGTCTTGCAAGGCTCCCTGCTTGGTCATCCGTAAGGATGAGGTGGTGCTGCGGCCGCAGCCGTTTTTCTCCCTAAGGTCGTTTCGGCTTTTCACTTGGATGTGGACATTGTTCTTCCATCCTTGTGTCCTCAGCCGAAGAACCCGAAGGAGGCCACTTTACTTTCTTTGGATGTGGTTCGGGCCCTTCGAGTTACTTGTCGGCGACAGCTCCGTTCCGGATGTCGGACTCGCTGTTCGTGTCTGTGTCCGGTCCCAGTAAGGGCCTGGCAGTTTCGTCGGCCACCATTTCCAGGTGGATCCGGCGGATTGTGCTTCAGGCCTATGCCTGAAGGGCGGGCGCCCCCCTTTCGGGTCATGGCGCATTCGACCAGGGCGATCGGGGCCTCTTGGGCTTTCCGACACCAAGCCTCTGTGTTACTGGTGTGTAAGGCTGCGACCTGGTCGTCGGTCCAACCGCTTTTTCAAAGTTTTATATGGTGGATGTGAGTGCATCTTCGATGCCTCCATTGGCCGCAGGGTGTTACAGGCGGCAGTTTAAGGTTGGAGTTCCTCCGTTGAGTAACTCCGGTTTTTGTTTGGGGTGTAACCTGTTTTTGCTGTGTTATTTTTCCCGCCCCTTCGAATTTTTTTCACACTGCTTGGGGGACGTCCCTAAGGTCAATGAAGGCTGTGTCCGTCTAAGAACGAAAGAGAAAAAAGGATTTTTGTACTCACCGTAAAATCCTTTTCTCTGAGTTCATAGACGGACACAGCACCCACCCCCCTTTGTTTGTACTGCTTGTTACGAACTGAGGCTGCTAAAGCAGGGTGTGGGTTATGCCTGGGGGAGCCACGCCCCCTGGGAGGAGCAGCATGAAGGAAAGTTTTTATCACCTTAAGTGCTGTAGAATCTGCCTAAATCTCCTGGTAGAAGAAGCATAACCCTAAGGTCAATGAAGGCTGTGTCCGTCTATGAACTCAGAGAAATGGATTTACGGTGAGTACAAAAATCCTTTTTTTTTTTTTTTTTTTTTTATTGTCGCTCTATTTTTGTTATAGCGCAAAAAAATAAAAGCCGCAGAGGTGATCAAATACCACCAAAAGAATCTCTATTTGTGGGGAAAAAAGGACGCCAATTTTGTTTGGGAGCCACGTCGCACGACCGCGCAATTGTCAGTTAAAGCGACGCAGCGCCGAATCGCCAAAATCGGACATAGGTCCTTTACCTGCATAATGTCCGGGGGTGAAGTGGTTAAAGGGATGTGAACTTGTAAAATGTTCTCTGTTGGACGGTGTATATATAATGTATATCCATCTCCATGCAGCCAATTAGAAATGTGACGTCCCCTCCCACCTCCTGACGATGATGGACATCTGATTGGACGCAGTGATGGTGAGAAAGCGTGTGGGGGCAGGGGCTTTGACATTTGGTGAAATGATGTCATTGCAGTTGTTAGGAAAAAACACGCAAAAAAATTCTATAAAAGACACGAGGAGGAGGAGCCTTATAATAGAAGCCACGCCCCTTTCACATTGAATGAGGGAATGTCGGTGTCAGTCGCATCAAAGCAGTGCAGGGACTACGATGAAGTCGCACCGATAGGAATGGTTGTCATTGGAAGTCGGGGGGGGTGACTTGTCATGTGACTCGTCCCAAATCGTGGGAGGAGTCCTACAAGTGTAAAGGTGTGACTTCGGACACAAAGTCACATGACAAGTCGCAGCCCGTGGATCTCAATGGCCCCCGTCTCCATCTCTGCGACTTTGGAATAGGTTGCCTGCGCCACTTTGATGCGACTTTTGATTCCGGAGAATGTAAAGTTGGATCAGAGCTGCACTCGGTCACACCCCCTAATCGCACGGCTTTGGGGTCGCAATACCGGAGATGTGGTCTCCGCCTCTCATTCACATGAAATTGTGCGTTCTCCACGTCTCCACTCTCATCCCTGAGATATCACCAATCATTGTAATGACGTCCTCCGTCCACCAGAGGGAGCCGCAAGCTAAGAAATCACAAGACATGGCGGCTATTCTCTACTTCTATCATCCGTCTACAGAGACAGGAAAAAGTATTCATACCCCTTGAAATCTCCCACATCTTCTCATGTTACAACCAAAAACATTAATTTTATTGGATTTTATGTGAGAGACACAAAGTGTCACATGATTGTGAAGTGGAAGGAAAATGATACAAATAAATCTGTGAAAAGTGTGGGGGGAGGGGCATTTGTATTCAGCCCCCTTTACTCTGATAACTAAAATCTAGAGCAGGGTCTCCAAACTGCAGCCCTTCGCCAGCCTTATGTGGCCCTTGGAGTTCTATTCCTGACAATTATATGAAGCCAATTCCTCCTACTGACACCAACAATGGGGCACGAAATCGTCACCTGATACCAATGATGAGGCATTACTCCTTCCTGACCACAAACCCATGTTTATTCTCACTGATGCCGGGCCCGAGACATTCTTTCACTGTCACAATCCGGCCCCCTAAAGTCTAAAGGATAATAATCTGGCCCTTTGTTTGAAAAGTTTGGAGACCCCTGATCTAGAGGAACCAATCGCCTTCAGAAGTCAGCTAATTGGTAAATAGAGTCCCACCTGTGTGTCATGTAATCTCAGTATAAATACAGCTGTTCTGTGAAGCCCTCTGAGGTTTGTTAGAGAACCTTAGTGAACAAACAGCATCATGAAGGCCGAGGAACACACCGGACAGGACAGGGATAAAGTTGTGGAGAAGTATAAGGCAGGGTCAGGTTATAAAAAAATCTCCCAAGCTTTGAAGATCTCACAGAGCTTCTGTTCCATCCATCATCGGAAAATGGAAAGAGTATGGCACAACCGCAAACCTACCAAGACACGGCCGTCCACCTAAACTGACCGGGCCGGGCAAGAAGAGCATTCATCAGAGAAGCAGCCAGGAGGCCCATGGTAACTCTGGAGGAGCTGCACAGCTCAGGGGGGAGAATCTGTCCACAGGACAACTATTAGTGGTCTCTCCACAAATCTGCCCTTTATGGAAGAGTGACAAGAAGAAAGACATTGGAGAAGAAAGACATAAGAAGTCCTGTTTGTAGTTTGTGAGAAGCCATGTGGGGGAGGGGACACAGCAAACATGTGGGGGAGGGGACACATCAAACATGTGGGGGAGGGGACACAGCAAACATGTGGGGGAGGGGACACAGCAAACATGTGGGGGAGGGGACACAGCAAACATGTGGGGGAGGGGACACAGCAAACATGTGGGGGAGGGGACAGCAAACATGTGGGAAGGTGCTCTGGTCACATGACACCAAAATTCTATGTGTTGGGGAAAACTAACACTGCCCATCCCCTGAACACACCATCCCCACCGTGAAACATGGTGGCGGCAGCATCATGTGGTGGGGATGCTTTTCTTCAGCAGGGACAGGGAAGCTGGTCAGAGTTGATGGGAAGATGGATGGAGACAAATACAGGACAATCTTAGAAGAAAAGACTTGAGACCGGGGGGGGGGTCACCTTCCAGCAGGACAACGACCCTAAAGTACAGCCAGAGCTACAATGGAATGGTTTAGATCAAAGCCTATTCATGTGTTAGAATGGCCCAGTCACAGTCCAGACCTAAATCCCATTGAGAATCTGTAGCCAGACTTGAAAATTGCTGATCACAGACGCTCTCCATCCAATCTGACAGAGACAGAGATATTTTACAGAGAAGAAGAATGGAGGAGAAATGTTCCTCTCTAGATGTGCAAAGCTGGTAGAGACACCCCAAAAAGACTTGTAGAGAAAGGGGGTTCTACAAAGTATTGACTCCGGGGGGCGCCATACAAAGTACTGACTCCGGGGGCGCCATACAAATGCCCCTCCCCCCACACTTTTCACACATTTATTTGTATCATTTTCCTTCCACTTCACAATTATGTGACACTGTGTGTCTCTCACATAAAATCCCAATAAAATACATTTATGTTTTAGGTTGTAACAAAATGTGGGAAATTTCAAGGTGTGAATACTTTTTGTCTCTGTGTATAGAGGGGTATGAATACTTTTTCCGTCACTGTATATAGAGGGGTGTGAATACTTTTTCCTGTCTCTGTATATAGAGGGATATGAATACTTTTTTCCTGTCTCTGTATATAGAGGGGTGTGAAGACTTTTTCCTGTCTCTGTATATAGAGGGTGTGAAGACTTTTTCCTGTCTCTGTACATAGAGGGGTGTGAAGACTTTTTCCTGTCTCTGTATATAGAGGGGTGTGAAGACTTTTTCCTGTCTCTGTCTATAGAGGGATTGAATACTTTTTTCCTGTCTCTGTGTATAGAGGGGTATGAAGACTTTTTCCAGGTTCTGTGTATAGAGGGGTGTGAATACTTTTTCCTGTCTCTGTATATAGAGGGATATGAATACT